>NC_056612.1:1193279-1415779 GCF_018340385.1 Cyprinus carpio
GCCATGAGGCCATGGGAGGGGATTTGTGAAGTGATGCAACTGACACTGTAGATCACATGACCACATCAACATGGAGGATGTAGTACGTCCGGATTTCACTCATACCCATATTCATACTACATACCTTCTTTTTTAATGGATGCAAAGTAAATTCAAATTTAAATATAGTACACACACAGTATGAGATTTTGGAAGCAGGCCTTTATGAGTGAGTCATTGAATCATTCACTCAACCCATTTGTTCAGAAACACTTTTTAAGCTGGTAGAACAAAAACAGTCAGAGTAAGTGGCAACACTCTGTCTAAAATGTAGGTTTCTCAATAGAGAGCATGGTTGGGAATCACTCCAGACAATGCTGTTAAAACACTCTGATGGCGACTTTAGGAAACCAAAGCCTCTGAATAGCAGCTTACATTTCAGAACATTTGCTTATTTTTTTGCTGTGTTATGCTCATGTGCAGAAGCGAGTTGAGTGATCATATACTTAAATCAAAATCCTTATTTAAAGGTGCTGACAGCAATCAGACAATAAGGACAAACCTTTTTTGAATAAACATGATTCACTTTGTGATTTCTGTCTGATAAATATTATCATAAATAAATATTATAAGACAGCGACTGTTTACATGTTGAATGTAAAAAAAAAAATATATATATAACAAAAGTTCCTGCACAGAGTATAAATAGCGGTAAATGCTGTTTACACCAAGCATAAAATAGCATCTTAATTACACTGAGTGCACAATCTTCACATACTAACAGCTGCTGTTCACATCAAGTCTAAACAGAATGCACATGCTGTTTGTGTTAAAGGTAAATTGTCTGAGTGATGGTGGGCAGAATTAGCGAAAATAACCATTGCCATGAAGGTTCTCTATTTGCACTAAACATTATGGTCCTGATTGATTGATTGATTCTGGCATCGTCTGAGAATCTATATTGTATTGTCACAATGCCTTTCACTGTTCCAGTATATTTGGACCTTTGTTGAATACAGTGACTGCCTGGAGTTGTATTAAGTTGTTTCACATTATGTATATCATATTGTATCTAGAGCACCAAGAGAAGTGTACTGTGGCGTTCATTAAAAAAAAAAAAAAAAAAAAAAAAAAAAAAATTATATATATATATATATATATATATATATATATATATATATATATTAGCCTACTGCACATTTGGTAATTCTACATTACATGTGTGTGGTTGCAACGAAGACAAAATCAATCAATAATTAACCCCTTCCTTTCAGACCCTGTTTATGGCTACTCTGGGTTTTACTTGGGTTTATAAATGCTAGCTAAAGAAGAAGAAGAAAAACAAGGTTATGCTAACAAATTCATAGGGGCCAGAACTCCTGTTTTCTGATTAATGGCAGGGTCAGAGGCTGACAAGTGTTTTAATTTGATTCAGCGGCCAGATAAAAAAAAAAAAAAAGTGTAGTTTGAGGGCCGTTTATGGAGGCGGTGCAGCACCCCAACTAAATTCCCTCTGATGGTTCCTGAGGGACCTGCTCACACCGCCCCCCCCCCCCCCCCCCCCACATTCTCTCTCTCTCGCTCGCTCACTCTCGTACATCTGCTCTAATCCCCTTCACGCAAGCGGAGTGCAGGTTTACACACTTTACGTCAGTGGGCTGTAATAAAATATCCCCGCTGGTTATCTGATCAATGCTTAGAGGAGAGGTCCGACTCAGCCCGGGTTAATGGGCGCCATTTCACTTAAATACCAAATTATTGACCCGGGCCGAGGCCAGGGAATACTGCAGGCCAGATCACATGACACAGCAGTGAGAGGGGAATCATGGGAGGTCTGTGACTGCAGATAGGATGTGTAAAAGTGGCTTATTACATTCAGCTTGCAGAATGTAATAAGGATGTTTTGCATCTGAATCGACTCTTCAAAGTGACAAAAGTGCTTAGTGGTCAGTGATGGAAATGTGGCAGTGAAAGGAGCCAAATGATATGCTGCTTGTCTGCATCACGTGTTTCAGTGTGTGTAGTACAGCAAACACACACACAACATGCAGATCCACATTTACATCTCTACTTTTGATTTATTCAACCATAGTTTGCCAAATTCTCTGACATTCTATACAGAAAATTCTGTTTTATGACTGGATTCTGTGTATCGCAAGGCCCTACGTGTAGTGACATACAACCGTCTTCAAGTCAAACTCCTCTTGTGTTTTGTTAGGAGACACAGTTCTTCTGTGGCTTTACAGGTAATATTTTTGTATAGCCTACACAATTTTGCAAAATCAATACAATATTACCTCTAATATATACCACAATATTAACTTCTTATCATTGAATTCTTGTAAATAAATATCACATTTGCAACTGGTCAGTGTTCAAAAAATGCTGGGAATCACTTTATGTAACCCTAGAAGAGTGATTACTGATAAGTTGTAAATAAATATAAATTTTGATAATGTTTTGTGTTGGAAGAAGAATAGCAAAACAAAACAAAACAAAACAAAAAAAAAATCACCCACTGAGTTTCAAAGCTGCTACACAGTAATGACTTTGTACTTCGAGAACCTTGATAGAAATGTAGTGAAGTGAAAAGTACAATATTTGTCTTTCAAATGTAGTGAGTTTCCAAAAAAAAAAAAAAAAAAAAAAAAAAAAACAAGTACAGAAACTTAGAAAGTGTACTTACTATAAGTACAGTACTCAAGTAACTGTACTTCATTATGGTCCACCTCTGCAGATACAGTAAAAATCATCTTTCCGGCTGGCCGGCGCACACAGAAAGTGTGACTCCGTGAGAGAAGAGGAGAAACAGACGTCAGGAAGGAGCTCAAGGACTCGCTTTCCTCACGCAGGCACTCTGCTGTAGCCGGATCCTCGCAACGCATCGATCCGCAGGCCTTTGTAATGGACTCAAATAACAACTCTATTACTGCACGCCAGCCGGCGGCCACGAAATTAGCAGCAAAGCAGCCAGCATGTCAATATTCATTCTGCAGCAGAGATGACCGGTTACAGGAGGACAAAGGTGTTCCCAGGACAGCAAGGCCTGGTATCATGAAAATGTGCATAAATAGTATGCCAAATTGAAACATAAGCTAGTGCTATTGATAAGCAGAAATGAACTTTGGCTTGCATATGATTCGCACGTGTTTGCGGTGCATATACTGTAATATGCAGTTTTCGCATGCATATGATACGCAATTTGTTGGCGTGCAGATAATACACAGTTTAGATGTGCAGTTTAGAAGCATATGATACACATCCACCCCACAACCCTAATCCTACACATTGCGTATCATTTGCACGCCACAGTCCATTTCTGCATATGCCAAGTCAAAACATAAACTCATGCTATTGATAAGCAAGAAATTGACTTTGGCGTGCATATAATACGCAATTTGTTGGCATGCATAAAATATGCAGTTCACAAGTTTGCACTTACATATAATAAGATTGAGCAAATAGTAAGTATATTTGGCGTGCTGTCTTGAAGGAGGACTCCAAGATCGGAATATGGCCTTAACCCAGAGAAGTGAGGCGTTGACATAGAGGAGGAATGCAGGAAACTATATATATATATATATATATATATATATATAATTAGCATGAAGTTAATCAGCTAGACAAGCTCCACCTGTGCTGCATTGGTTGACTATCTGATTGTGCTCCTCCTGAACCTTGTTAATAAAACATCATTTTTTGAGTGCATATGATGTGCATCTACCTCACAACCCTAATCCTAGCAATTGCATATTATATGCACTCCAAAGTCTATTTCTGCGTATAAATAGTATGCCAAATCGAAACATAAACTCGTGCTATTGATACACAGAAATGGACTTTGGCTTGCATATGATTCGCACGTGTTATAATATGCATATAATATGCAGTTTTGTGTGCATATGATACGCAATTTGTTGGCATGCACACAATAAATGATGTTTTATTAACAAGGTTCGGGAGGAGCACGTCAGATACTTAGCCTAATTAGCACAGGTGGAGCTCACTTAAGATAATCAACACTATGGTATAAATACAGCTGACTTACCCCTATCCATTGACGGTTTATCAGCATCTCCCCTCCACCCCATATCCTCCACTTAGAGTTCATTTTACACTTATGTAGTGGGGGGTACTCTAGGTTCGGGCCATTCCCGAGATCGGAGCCCTTCCCCAGACAGCACGCCAAATATGCATTACAATACTTCAGCTAATTATATGCAAGTGTGAACTCGTGAAGTGGTTTAGATGCATAAGATGCACATCTAGCCTACAACCCTAATCCTACACATGGCGTATCATATACACGCCAAAGTCCATTTCTGTATATAAATCCAATGCCATATCGAATCATAAGCTCATGCTATTGATGCGCACTTTCATGAGCTCAGGCAGGAGCGATGGAACAGCTTGAGCCGGTCATCGATCGGCTCCTCAAAAACCCGACGGAAGCGGCTTCAGCGCGAGACCGTCCTTTCGCCGGCGCTCGCCAACATACGCCAAATTAAATCAACGTGCTCCCACGAGCAGATGGGTGTTTTAACAGTCAGTTAGCCTTTAGATAATTGAGGCGTCGACTCTGGAATCATAAAACGGATGACTTGTTTATACATTTCGCCGGAATAGATCACGGAGGTTAAATAAATGAAATCCCATTTGTCAGGCGGTAATAAATGGCGGCGCCTCCCCTCCCCTCAAACAGCCGCGTTTGGCCTAATAAATACAGAGAAGCGCGTCTATCGATAGGGTAACAGCTTAATGAAACGCTCGCTTGTTTTCCCCTCTCCTCCTGCACCCGGTGATAAGTAGCAAAGCAACCAAGCCTGTAATTACAATCTTACAGAGAACCCGGCCAATCTGTATATAAATCTCACCATCCAATTACAAGATGTAATAATTTTGCAGTCAAGCTGGTAATGAGGTCTAATACTCATGCATGTGATAATCCCCCCTGGATGCTGACTCTATCAGATGTTAGCTTTGTAATTATACTGGCAGAAAATCATTATTTCATGTTCAGCAGAAAAATGAGGTTGGTGGTGAAGTAAATTTTCTCCATGCTCCGTGAAGCATAGACAAAATTTTAATGATTTAATCATTATCCACGATGCTGTCTGCAATTGACCCGTGTTACTTGCGTGTGGCTACATTTGCACAGTTAAGAGTCCCTGATACATGGCGAGAACTGCCAGGTAGACCATTGTGCTCGCTTTCTCTGCGTAATTGTACCACAATAAAACTATTACCCTAATAGAAGGGAAATCTATATTGTGAAAGCTGCCATCCCGTTTAACGGCAATCCACATTTTATATGGGCACGGTTAGCGCCGATGCGTTAGCGCAAATGTTCGACTGGGATCGCTGAGGAGTTTTTCTCTGATTGTTGACCTAAACAAGGCGAGGAAAGGTCACTCGTGTTGGGAATGTCGTACGGATCAGATCCCAGCAGTGCTTTTACTCTCACAAAATGGTTTGCATCGAAACAATAATGTCAAATCAACTTGAATGCAATAGTGATTTTCACCATATACATAGTTTCAAAGCAGCTTTACAGAAAAATTATGACGTCAGTGTGTATAATCTCTTAATGTCCTCATGCCTCGCTCCTAGCAGATTAGAGCTGGATGATAATATAGTTACATTTTGCAGCAATATAAACAGTAAACCAGGTGTGATTTGCTTTAGAGTATATTTCACTTTATATGAGAGCATTGTATGTATGTGGATAAACTTGGACATGCTTATATATGTAGCTAAGAGCTGGTGGATTATATAGTTTACATGTGTAATGAGATATCACACTATCACAGACCATTGTGTACATCGAAATATAATATTGCTACATTTATTTTTTCTGCATGCAAAATAATAAAATAAGGTCTTTCGAATAGCACAAGATGATTTCCGACTTCTTTGATAAATAAAACTATATTATCATTATTAAAAACTAACAAACATATGGCAAAACAACACTGGACTAGTGTTAAAAATGGGCCGCATCAGTAATCTGAGTCTTCAGTATTAACTGATTGCAAGATTTGGACATTTGTAATGATTTATTTATTTATTTTTGCATAGATTTTAGGAAGCATTCATGACATTCTCAAATAAACAAAGATTTTTACAGTTCATACAGTGTTATTTAAGTATCATTGAGATACTAGTTTTTGTTTATATTTTTACATTTTCTGGTTTCATTTTAATTTTAGTTAAAGTTTTAGTAAATTTAATGTTTGTTTTTGTAAATGTTAAATGTTTTTTTTTTTTTTTTAATATGTCTATACAGTTTTATTACTTTTTTATTTCTGTTTTAGTTTTTAGTAAGTTAATTTAAATACATTGGTTAAATTAAATGAAAATGAGAAATGTCTTGGAAACTAGCTAAAATAAAAGTTCAAGGTTTAGACTGCATTTAAATTTCAATTAACATTTATTATATTTCAATAAAAATGTTGAAATCATAAAAAATCATAAGAGTGATTAAAGTGAGAACCTATTCTCAACAAAAATGTGAAAATATTTAATGCATTTTTTTGGATAAATTGTAGTTCATAATATTTAAAATATGAATTATATTCAAATACCGTTTTTTTTTTTTTTTTTTTTTTTTTTTTTTTTTTTTTTAACATACATACATAGACATCTTTTCTCTAGTCATGACTCAGGTCACTCCTTCAGTGTAAGTCTGTGGCCTTTTTTCAGCTGTTTTTATCACCCAACAGGTAAAAAGTGTCAGACCAAGTCTAAACTGACAGCCTCTTCTTAACAAGACACAAAACATTTATTTTTATAATAATTATTGACTCTGTGTTTTTCATCTTACATAATTCACAGTATGCCTGTCTTCACGTTGTTGCTCTGTATTTACTAAATCCTCCATTCATTCTGTATAAGCTTAAATCACTGATACGATCCCGATATGAGATGCACTGATAAACACTTCTATCTGGCGTCTTCTATTACATAATTGATCCAGAGTGTGTCTCTCTCCAATTTCTCAAAGTGTATTATTTCCCCGCATCTCATAATGTGAGAATGTTAGATCCGCTGTTGCATTATATTTGTAATCAGTTCCATCTGAGCTCAGGCAGAAAATCCGTGTTGGGGATCAGACGGCGAGCACAAAAGGCCTGTTTTAAATTCCTGAAAGTGTCAGAGGATGGCGAGCGGGACGAGAGGCTGTTACTTTTGCTTTTTCCCATTAACTGTTATTTAAATGTTGTCAGTCAAACTGCCACCTGCATCTGGCATCCATGCCATGTGAAATTTATTTATTGAGAGTTTTGGTCACACATGGAAAGTTAAGCAGATGGTGCACACACACACACACACACATGTGTGACAGGAGGATTTCCTCCCCGTCCCGCTTTATGTTTAATCTTTATGCCTGTCTGTTTCTGGACACAAATGGCGTTGTTTTGCCATTTTAAACCGATCTAATCAGTAGGGTGTTAAACAAGAGGGGATCTTTTATGCATTGGGTGTTAGGACAAGCAAATCACTGCTGTAGATCACCAGAATAAACAACTCCAGCTGATTCAATTACAATGGCCAGGCCGTCTTTATCTGCCTCTGACATCATTTCAATCAAAATGTAAAATAATCCAATGCAGTTGATGCAATAGCTGAGATAGGCTAGATCGGATACAGACTGCTGCTTTTAGTCATTTAATAAAAAATGTGAAGGGGGTGAAATATATAAATAAATAAAGGCGAGGCATTCTTCCCTCTGACAGCTGTGCAGAAGTTGCCCGAGCCAAACTCTATTACCCGACGTAATTGTATTCAAAAGCGAGCCACGCCGTGAGATTGTCTATTACTTTTCTTCCTTTATGAGTCCTCCGTCGTTGCTGAAGACGCAGCCTGACGATTGTTTCCTCATTTAATTAACAAATGCATACAATTTATCCCTTCGCTTTTGAGTTAGCGGCGGCCATTACTGGTCGCTTCGCATTTGCCGTAGCATTGAAATTCCTCCAGCAGCTGTAATAATCACAGGTCGCTGTAAATGTGCTAAATTATGGATCCGATTGAAATAGGATCCAGGCCGCTGCCCTTTTAGCCTGTTTAATTAACAAAGCAAAATCCACTTTAACAGAACGCTGAAATATGCCGGCTCAGAGGAGAGGGAGTTTCTTTCGACAGTCGCACCGCAGGAAATTGAATGTATGGGAATGTACAACAATGTTAATAATTCGGCGACGACGTAATCTAATAGAAAGCAATTAATTTAGGACACAGGCTGCTGCACTTTTTAGTCATTTAATTAAACGCTTTTCGTACGGGTGTGAGTCTAAAGGCTGAGGCTCTTTGTCACCCTTGAGACGCAGGTTGGGAGCTGTGTGTAATGTATGTTTGTGGCGAGGGGTGTAAACCGCACTCACTCCACCATCCAATGCTGGAACTCAGTGCGTGACGTATTAGAGGATGTGCTGCATTACATGTATCAGAGACTGTACTGAAACTTATTCTGTGCTTGGAGTACTAACAGCAGCCTGTACAGATTGTACAGCGAGAGACTCCAGTCCTGCTGATAAGAGTTGTATGAACATGTTAGTTTATAAAGCCTGTGGAATAACAAGTCATTACATATACACATAAAATGCTTTCTCAAAAAATGCTGCATCAGAAATAAAAGAGGTCTCTTCTGCTCACCAATGCTGCATTTATTTGACAAAAAATACAGTAAAATTTTTAAATATTATTAGAATGTAAAACAACTATTTTCTATGTGAATATCTGTTAAACTGTAATTTATTTCTGTAATCAAAGCTGAATTTTCAGCATCATTACTCCATTCTTCAGTGTCACATGATCTTCAGAAATCATTCTAATATGCTGATTTGCTGCATAAGAAACATTTCTGATTATTATCAATGTTGAAAACAGTTGTGCTGCACAATATTTTTGTGGAAACCGTGATTCATTTTATTTTTCAGGATTCACAGATGAATAGAAAGCTCGAAAGAACATAATTTATTTTAAATAGAAATCTTTTGCAACATAATAAATATCTTTACTGGCACTTTTGATCAATTTAATGCATCACTGATGAATAAAAGTGCTATTTTCTTTGAAAAGAAGATAAATAATCCCCACTAAATTGGTTTGTTAATAATTGCAATCTTTTCTGGGAGCGTCCTAGGCTTTTTTGCGCTAATGGCCTGCACCCCAGCAGAGTCGGAGCAGAACTCCTGTCAGACAACATCTCCAGGACCCTGCGATCCATATGACTAGTAAGCCAATTCTCAAATAACTGCTATGACGGCTTTTGTTCTACCTGCTTAAATTATAGAAGTACTGGCACTGTCCAGTCTATTAAGGCTGTGTCTGTTCTCAGAATAGTGAGGTCAAAATATAAATTTAATGCAGGATCTAGAAAAAAAATCTCATTGTGTTTAAACCAGAAAAATGAAAAACCAATGAACAAAAACAATTTTTAAAGTTTGGGCTCCTAAACATTAGATCACTTAGACCCAAAGCAGTTATTGTAAATGAAATGATCACAGATAATAGTTTTGATGTACTCTGCTTGACTGAAACCTGGCTAAAACCAAGCAGCTGGGAGTTCGATGCCTTGCATAAGGGCACCTCAGTCGTGGTATTGCCGGCCCGAGACTCTAACCCACAACCTTAGAGTTAGGAGTCCAACTCGCTAACCATTAGGCCACGACTTCCACTATGTCCAGCTATAGACAGGCTCTAAAAGCTGCCAGGACCGAGCATATCCACAAACTCATAGGAAAAAAAAAACAACAAAAAAAAAACAATCCAAGGTTTTTATTTAGCACAGAGTTTCTAGATTAACAAATAACCAGAAGCCACCCAATCTAAATATTCCCTCATAGTTAAATAGTAATAACTTTATGAATTTCTTCACTGATAAAATAGATAACATCAGAAATACAATAACAAATGTAGATTCTACAGCGTCTAATACTTTAGTTTTATCCATCGCACCCAAAGATAAACTGCAGTGCTTTAAAACTATAGGACAGGAAGAGCTAAATAAACTTATCGCTGCATCTAAATCAACAACATGTTTATTAGATCCTGTACCCACTAAATTACTGAAAGACTTGTTACCTGTAGCAGAAAAAACCGCTTCTCAATATTATTAACTCGTTGTTATCTTTAGGTCACGTCCCAAAACCATTCAAGCTGGCAGTTATTAAGCCTCTTATTAAGAAACCACAACTAGATCCTAGTGAACTGGCAAATTACAGACCCATTTCAAATCTTCCATTTATGTCTAAAATTTTAGAAAAAGTTTTGTCTGCTCAATTGTGCTCCTTCCTGCAAAAAAAAAAAAAAAATAAAATAAAACTATCTCTATGAAGAATTTCAGTCGGGTTTCAGGCCCCATCATAGCACAGAAACTGCACTTGTTAAAATTACAAATGACTTGCTTCTTGCGTCAGATCAAGGCTGCATCTCATCGCTAGTTTTACTTGATCTTAGTGCTGCGTTCGACACCATAGATCACAACATACTCATAGATAGATTACAAAACTATACAGGTATCCAAGGGCAGGCTTTAAGATGGTTTAGATCCTACCTGTCCGATCGCTACCACTTTGTTTATCTAAATAGTGAGTCATCTCATTTATCACCAGTAAAATATGGAGTGCCACTAGGATCTGTCCTAGGTCCTCTGCTATTTTCAATATATATGTTGCCCCTTGGTAATATCATTAGAAATACGGGATTAGTTTCCACTGTTATGCTGATGATACTCAACTATATATCTCAACAAGACCAGGTGAAACTTCAAAATTATCTAAGCTAACAGAGTGTGTTAAAAATGTAAAAGACTGGATGACCAATAATTTTTTTCCTATTAAATTCAGATAAGACAGAGATATTACTTATTGGACCAGAAAACATTACACAGAATCTCGTAGATTATAATTTGCAATTAGACGGATGTACTGTTACTTCCTCTACTGTCAAAAATCTGGGTGTTATATTAGACAGTAACTTGTCTTTTGAAAATCATATTTCCCATGTTACAAAAACAGCATTCTTCCATCTTAGAAACATTGCTAAGCTACGAAACATGTTACTTGTTCCTGATGCAGAAAAGCTAGTTCATGCGTTCATGACCTCTAGACTGGACTATTGTAATGCACTGCTAGGTGCTTGTCCTGCATCCTTAATAAACAAGCTATAGGTAGTCCAAAATGCAGCGGCTAGAGTCCTTACCAGGTCAAGAAAATATGATCATATTACCCCAATTTTACAGTCTCTGCACTGGCTACCTATTAATTTCCGTATCAGTTACAAAATATTATTACTTACTTATAAGGCCCTTAATGGTTTAGCTCCTGCGTACCTAACTAGTCTTCTACCACGCTACAAACCATCACGCTCCCTAAGGTCACAAAACTCTGGAATAGTCTTCCTGATAATGTTCGGGGTTCAGACACACTCTCACTGTTTAAATCTACGTTAAAAACACATCTCTTTGGCCAAGCATTCAAATATTGCATCTCATAATCTTGGACTGCAGTTATATCTAATTATGTTTCTATTTGTTTCTCTGTTTCTGCTGGATTTACATCCCGTGGTAACTAGGATTTGCACAAGCTCCAGTCTGGATCCAGAACACCTGAGAAGAGATGATGCCAGCCCCTCAGAGGACCTCAGATGATGCCAACCCTGAAACAACATACAGAACTACCACATTTCAATATAAGTTTGATGGCATCATATAATAATGGCTGTTAATAGTGTTCATCGTCTGTTTGATAATGTCTTTAATTGATTTTTCCATACATTTCTGCCGTATGCACATAAACTGACAGTCACCACTGATAAGCTAATACTAAATATTGTAGAAACTAAATTCTTTGTAAAGTTGCTTTGCAAATATTTGTATTGTGAAAAGCATTATACAAATAAACTTGAATTGAATTACACTAAATTATGTATTAATTATCTTCATTACAACCTGAAATTATATCTTTCCCATGAGAGCTCAGAATAAGAGTCTCATTCCATTTGAAGTTGGGTTGTTGTCCATAAGTTTGGTGAGAAAAGGTTTTTACCCTTGAGCAAACCACTTCTGAGTGATTCAGTGTGTAAAAATGGAATGGTGTTCATCCACAAAGTAAACTGCTGGTGATGACATATAATCTTTGCATGCTTCTCAAATATATTTTAGTAACATGTATTTCTCTTGTCTACAGATGATTCAGCTCAATGTTTTTCACCCCTTCCAATTCAGACAAACGCAGGTGTCCTTCTGTTTTGAATAGATTTAAATTAAATTTAAATTGCATATGATTTAAAATAAGTGTTGTACTTTTATAGCAATCACATTTGATGTTGCTCGATGTATCTGTGAGTTTCAGAAACCTCTGGTATGTTTTCTGTGTGTCTGTCATAGCATTTAATGGATTCCTCCAAAATCTCAGAGTTTGATGATCATCATCGATAATAGTGCCGGCGTGTCCACCTCGTGATGGACAAATGTATTAACATCAATATAGCCATGTTAGCACTGGAAAATCCTGTAGCCATCAACCTTTTTTTTTTTTTTTCTTCTCCTCCTTTAAATGCATTGGTGACCACTTCACACAGCATTATGAGATAATAGCATGCATAACTCTGTTGCATTAATGCGACGGAAAGTAGTTTCAGCTTCCTCCAGAACAGTAAAGGTTACTCTTGTAAGGTGAGCAGAGGAGGGAGGGACTTTCTCCTTCTAAACAAGCCTTTTATAATTCATCAGAAGCGTTGACAGATGAGTTCTGCTGGAGAATATTAGAAAATGTCTCAAATCTCATATATATGCTAATAGTATGCTGAGACCGGTAGGAAGTGAGGTGGACTTTTTAATCTGCCCTGACCAGTGAGGAAAGTGGAGGAGACAAGTCATTGCACTCAACAATTTATGATCAAACAAGCGGACTGTATGAAAATCTGCACAGGATGCAGGACGGGGCGAGAAAGACATTTTCTCATTTAGCTCTTGTGTAATAACAAATAACAACAGTTCCCGCTACGCTCGTCGGCCGCGCCATCGAATTAGTTTTCCCCCGCCTTTTATTTATTCTCACATATATGTATTATTCTTTACATGCATTGGGTTTTGTGTTCAACATAACTGCACAGTCAGTTTAAAAGAGTGCTCTGTGCTAATGATTTTTTTTTTTTTTTTTTTTTTTTTTTTTTTGCATTGTAAATGTACGGATGTTTACAGTGGATGTCTCTGTAATGCTTAATGAATTATTACGAGTTATGGAAACACTTATAGGCTGTGTTACTGTAATTCTTCAGGATGAGTTTGTGCAGGTCCAGTGTTTGATTGATTTCTGTCAATATTATAATCTCTTTAACATCTTAATCGTTTCTCCAGGGCTGCACGGGTAATCGCAACAAAACCGAAACCACGATATGGCTTCAATTAATTTTATTTATTATTGCAATTTTATTTCAATAAAGAGCTGAGTGAAAGAAATTATTTAACAGTTGCAATTTAAAATAAAATAAATTTTCTCTTTTTTTTCCAGTTTTAAGATTTTTTGTTTATATTACAATAGTTTTTTTGAGCATTTTTTTATATTTAAATAATAATAATAATAATAATAATAATATAAATATAAATAATAATACAACAATTATAATTTATTAGCAGTAGTAATAGTAGTGGTTGTAAATTCATTGTAATTTTTTTCTTTTTAAAAAAATATATTCTTTAATTATTTTGTAGTTTTACTTTATAAAATATTACAGTAGTAAAGTTTATATTTTTTTGTATTTTTATATATTATTGTTAATAATAATGCATTATTATTGTTATTGCATTGTTATTGTTATATTATTTTTCTTAAATATTATTTTTTTTCTTTAGCTGATTTATATTAAAAATTAAAATAAAATAGTTCTTATTACTTGTTGTTTTTTTTATTATTATTATTCCATATTTATATATAATTGTACTTTTTTGCAGCTCTACAAACAAGCACAGCAAACCTGGAGTTTTTAAAGCCACATTCTCACTTTTTAAACAGTTCTGGACTTTTGCTGAATTCTCCTGCATCTCAGATGTTTCTCCCGTGAAAGGACCCCAGAAATCTCTTATGTTTCTCCTCAAGAGGTTCAAAAGACATCTCACATGTGCTCAGATGGAATAAGACCATGGTTTCAGACCGCCCTAATTACATGCATTTTAATTTATATGTTAACAGACTCATTTAAGTCTAAGCATTGTAGGAGAAACATCTGAGATCACACTGAAACTTCTACAAGAAATTCAACTCAGCCTCAAGAGCTACGAAAGAGCAACGTTTGAGCAATAAAATGCTTATCTGTCTGAACTTTCAAGTAAAAAGCATGGATCAGGTTGATCTTAATGAAGAAGCGGATGGTACAGTACATGCACACATGTCTATCTTCTGACGCAGGCCTGCTGTATTGGTGAATTGTGTTCCTTTAGCTTTTTCATTAACACATATACATGAAAAACTTCTGTGACTTACCAAACATTTCAGAGAAACAATAAACAGGCTCTCTAAGTGAATGAGCCTGAATCTTTTGTGTGAGAAGCGTCCTTTGCTCTGTTCCAGAGAACCTGAGCGTATTTATGCAAAACAGTACACTAAAAATGATCCCATAATCAGTCAGAGGAGCCGATTCCCTGCTCTACTGGAGCTTGTGATGAAGTATTAATGCTTGGTAGCTGGTGCTTTATTTCTCCTAAATTACACGTGTCAAAGATAAAGGCTTTGTTTAGACCGTCGGCTCAGTCTGGGGAAAAAGGGCGTTCAGGGCTCCTGAGGGAAGGTTTGGAGGAGAAGAAAACCTCACCTTTTTCTGATGGTCTGTCCAAAACACACCAAGAGCTGCTGATCATGAACATCTGCTTTAAGCTTCGCTTTGACTTTCATAAACCTATTAAAGCAGAGCCAACTATTTGATAAACACCTTCTTACAGGCTTCATTGCATGCAGAGGATCACGTTCAGTGCAGTCAGGTTTATTTTTAGGGAGGGACTGGAGATGAAGGAGGCGTTTAGTATCATGATACGGGGAATCTGGAGCTCTTTGTGTGGATGAACTGAGGTTATTTTTGTATAAACCCCTGAGTGCTTACCGGAGCGGGACGATCTCATGACCTGGTGCTTCTGTGAGGATTAATAGACCAGCAATAAAATTAGTGTGGACATTTCAAGCTTTTCCCAGTTCTATCAAATTCCTACACCTGTTCCCTTTCAGGACAGCATTAGCGTCTTATGCTTTTGTGGGATGAAAAAGCAGAGTTTTGGTGATTTAGCAGTGTTATTTGATTACGACACACTTCCCGCTGAGGAACTCTCCTCATCCTCCGTCTCTTAGCGCATCACTGACGGGCAGTTATTACATATCATTATGTTTTTTTAAAGCACAATTTAACGAGCCTCCAGAGCTGATTCTCCGGAGAAAGACTTGACTAATGGAAAGTGTCTGGTCTGCTTTAGTTGTGCAGTGTCTCCTGTGTCTTCAGCCGACTGCCGTATTAAACATGTTCCAGTCAAACACAGCATCACTGACTTTATCAGCAGGATGGAAATTAAAAAGAAAGCCTAACATGTGTTAAATTTAGTGTTCATTCATTGAAGATTCCATGTGCTGTGTATGGATTTTCACTTAGAGCGCAGTTTGATATTGTGACATGAAAAATATTTTTAAATACTTCTGAAAATACATACTGTTCATAAGTCTGGGGCTGACAAGACTGTAAAATATTTCTGAAAGAAGCCTCACCACGGTTGCATTTATTTCATTAAAAATACAGGCAAAATTGTGAAATACTATTAAAATTTTAAGCTGCTGTTTTCTCTGTGAATCTCTGTTAAACTGTAATGTATTTTTGTGATGTGCAGCTGTATTTTCAGCATCATTACTCCAGTCTTCAGTGTCACATGATCTTCAGAAATCATTCTAATATGATGATTTGCTGCTCGGGAAACATTTCTGATTATTATCAATGTTGAAAACAGTTGTGCTGCACAATATTTTTGTGGAAACTGATACATTTTATTTTTCAGGAATCACAGACGAATAGAAATTTCACAAGAACAGTATTCATTTGAAACAGAAATCTTTTGTAACATTATAAATGTCATGTTTGATCAATGTGTCCTTGATAAAGAAAAACATAAATTTCTATAAAATAATAGTAATAAAAACAACTTCTCTGAAACTTTTGAACAAGTAAAAAAAAAAAAGTAAAAAAAAAAAGTGTCATACTTCTTTCTTGACTCTTGACTTTTAGCTTCTCTTATCACAATTACACGATGGGACACATTTTAGACTGAAACTGAATATTTCTGTATTAATTAATGTTTTATTGGTTTTAATGGGATAGTTCTCCCAAAATGTCATCATTCATTTGCTCTAGTGTACTTCCAAACCTGTACGACCTGTTAAAAACAAAATCATCTATTTCATAGAATACTGGTTATCAAACCATTTTGATGACATATTGACATTGACAAAAAATACATATTTAGAACAACATGAGGGTGAGTAAATATATATATATATATATATATATATATATATATATATATATATATATATATATATATATATATATTATTATTTTTGGTTGAATGAGCACTTTAATTATTACTCCATGCCCACAGGACCTTGATTACATGAGCAGAAAAAAAAAGAAGGCTGATGCATCACCTGCTTTAAGATCAGGGACATTCATTTAGAAAACTAACAGGGTCAACTTTTATTTCATGTTGTTCTCCAAAAGCCCATGAAATCTCAGGTCTCTCTTTGACAGGACCAACAAATCCTAATTCCTGATTTTCTGTTCAGTCAGTGCAGTCGCTATCCTTCTGAAGCCGCTTGACAATGACCAGGGACTGGACATCACGCTGATGGCTGAGATGTAAAGTAAAGTCATCTGATACAGTATGATGTACAGTAACTCCTGATGCACAGCGACTGGAGAAGCTCCTCTCACACCAGCAGCCCTTCTTTAGGTTTTGTCTGGAGTCATGTGTGCGGCTCTGAAGGTTCAGGGACCACAGTGGATGCGGTCAGGGAATTAGACAGGGCCTCTGTCAGTCTCCTGTCCTCCTCTGACCATCTCCGTCTCTTTCTCCTCCTGCTCCTCACCGTGTTGGTGTGCGGTCAGCGGTGCTGTCGGCTCCATTACGCCACAGACGGAGAATGATGATGAATGTGCCGACCGGATCGACTCGGAGCGCTGGGAATTGGTTAAGTACTTCTGGAGCGCTCTGACCTCATAATCGCTCGTCGCCTCTTGGCCGGCTTGATTTATAAACTGGGTGGTGATTAATGCTTTTTTAAGTGGCTGAGGCACGGCTGGGACCGAATCACTCAGACATCCGAGCCGCGCTGGGAACAATAGCTGTGTTTCTGTAGCCTCATTCACACGCACTATAAATCACGGAGCGCTCAGGGGTCGCTGGGGTTTTACAGACGTCCTGTTGAGGGGCGGCGGCTCAGGTTTGGTCATGTGACGGAGGGACAGGTGCGTGACCCACAATGCCTTGCTCTCATTACAGCTCATCATCAAACACACACTCTGTCCACTCTAATGCAGACGCACAGCACACTAAACCAAAAGAGAGAGAAAAAAAAAACAACAACAAAAAAAAACAAATAAATAAATAATAAAAGCATCATCATCAAACTGAATACAGTTTGCACATGCAAAGCAAATCAATGTATATGTCTGGATTAAATACTAGTAATTAGTAATAAAATAAGATAACAATTATAATAAAAAACACAAAATATATATATATAAATATATATATATATATATATATATATATATATATATATATATATATATATATATATATATATATATATATATATACATGTGTAATTTAGAGAAAAAAAAAAACATCAATGCTGGATGTTTTATGGTATACAGTGTGTATTTATGTATTAACTTGCTTACATGTATATAGTATATTCTTGAATGTACCAAGTCACATTCTTTGTATTTTTGTATACTTGATTAATAAAGATATTTGGATACAGTAATGTCACAGTTGTCCTAAAACAGGCTCCATTTTACATATTATTATTATTATTATTATTATTATTATTATTATTATTATTATGTTGGTCTGTGTGGTTTCGTCGGGTTCACCTGTATGTGTTTGTACTATCCTGCAGCGAGCGGCTGGCATTTAAAGTTTGTTCGACAGCAGCTTAACTTTCTTGTTTTCTTCGTCCAGGGCCGAGATTGACAACTCACTTTAGACTTTCACAGCCAGCGCATTTTTGTGAGGAAATTTGTTTGGACTCTTCTCTCCTGCGGGCATCTCTCTCTCTCTCTCTCTCTCTCTCTCTCTCTCTCTTTCTCTCTCTCTCTCTCTCTCTCGGCGTGGGCGGCTGCGTGCTGTTCTGCCCGCTACACTGAAATGGCAGTGTCAATTAAATATCACTTTCAATTTCCCTGTTTTATGATCCCTCTACTACTAAGCACCAATAATCCCGGGCCTCCTACCTTGTCATGAAGATGATTGATTACACTTGTCTCTCCCTATATAGAGACATTTACATGAAAATAAGGGAAAGCAGGCTTTTGTTTGCATGGAACTGAATCAGAGGAAGCAATTGAAAATTTGATATTCATGTGCGGAGCTGAGGTGATAATAACCTGGCTGTTGGGAATCGGACACGTTTGGCTGGATTTGTGTGGAGAGACACTGCAGGGACTTGTGTAGATTTTATTAAGCGAGTAAAATGATTTTCTCCCGTCGTGACAGAAAGCACACATCGTCTGAGCTAACATAATAATCTCTCGCTTTCTGTGTCTCACGGCGGATTTTTTCCTTTTGCAATCTACATGTTTTGGATTAAATGAAAGAGTACTCATGCCTAACAAAGCTCTGCTGATGGTCCTATATGCTTCCGATATGATTATATAATCAAATCCTGATCAAATCTGTCATCGCCACAGTGGTGAAACTGCTGTAAGTGCCTGGGAGAAAAAGCACACTGTTGGTTTTAGTTTGGCTTTAGAGAGACGATGACTGAAATCTAATATCGCAGAGAGACGGTCATCAATCATATGCTTTAAAGGACATTTCCCATTTGTGTTTCCAAAGGCCTCACTCTAATTGTGCCCGTGTTGGCCCGTGGGTTAATGGGTGAGTGTTGGAGGGCAGAAGCGGCAATGCTTGAACAGGTGCTCAGTGTTGGAGGATCAGCGGCTGCTGGGGTTCCCAGATGCACCTGAGGCTCCGAGGATCCGGGGCCCGAGGAGCCCTGCTGTTCAACCAGTGCTCAACCAGCCGAGGGTTTGCTTCCACAGGCAATCCTCAGATACATCCATATACACTAATGGAAAAATAAATGAAATATTTCTATTCATCAAAGATGTATTAAATCAATTAAAAGTAACATTAAAGACATTTATAATGTCACAAAATATTTCTGTTTCAAATAAATGCTGTTCTTTTGAATGTTCTATTCATCTGTGAATCCTGAAAAATAAAATGCATCACGGTTTCCACAAAAATATTGTGCAGCACAACGGTTTTCAACATTGATAATAATCAGAAATGTTTCTTGAGCAGCAAATCAGCATATTAGAATGATTTCTGAAGATCATGTGACACTGGAGTACTAATGCTGAAAATTCAGCTGCGCATCACAGAAATAACTTACAGTTTAACACATATACACATAGAAAACAGTTATTTTAAATAGTAATAATATTTCACAATTTTTACTTATTTTTTGATGTGCAGAAGAGACTTCTTTCAGAAACATTAACAACAACAAATGGTAGTGTGTGTATATAAGGTGTGTTGTGTGTAATTGCAGGTAACTTCACACTCTGACCAGAAAAAGATGATTGACTGCCATCTAAATCGACCAATCACAGTTCAGTATTTTTATGCGATGTTAGGAGGAGATTTGCATGCTCCAAGGCCTGTGTGAATCTCAGTGTATCTTTAATTTTCTTAGCACAAATTGTACTGAACAAGTTAAGTGCATTAGTTTAATATTAAACTTTTTTGTTTCGTTTTGTTTTCAACACCAAACTACTGTGTGAACAATAATAAAAACTGGCAGTTATTCACATGCATCACTCGGTGGAATAAGGATATTAGTTAGGGTGACCAAATGTGCCATTTTCCCAGGACACGTCCTGGTCAGGATTTCTATATTCCCTAAAATATCCAGGTTTTGGCTTTGGTTTCCTGTTTTCATATTTAATGAAGGTAATGATCGTTTGACCAATAACATGCAGACATTGTACATAATCGACCAATCGTGGTGCGTGAGCAGGTGGGATCTACAGAGAACGGTCAAAGCGATGCAAATACGTCTACATATTAGTGTTGGACTGGAAGCAGCACCGATCGGTCTCTGACATCAAAGTACCTGATATCACGGTACTTTGTCATACAACAATTGGTCTGCGCAGTGCAAATAAAGCCAAAACCTGGATATTTTAGGATATTTTAGGCAATATAGAAATCCTGACCAGGACGTGTCCTGGGAAAATGGCACGTTGGTCACCCCAGATATTATGCAATCTTTATTTGTTTACTTTTTTCAAACAAGTGTTTCATCTTTAAATAATTTTGATTAACAAACCTAGTAAATTTAGTCAGATATGCCAATCATTATCCTTTTTATAAATTAATAAATAAATAAATAAAATAAGGTTGTTCAATTGTATTAAATGTGCACCTATAATACACTTCAAAGTGTACTTCTTGCCTACAAATTGCAAAAGAAACCTCTGATAGAAACCTGTGCACCATGATTTCAGGAAGCAGCAGCAGCCAATCAGATTACAGCTCTTGCCATTTAAATGAAGAATCCACATGAGATGGTCAGTAAGCGTTCCCAGGCCGGTGGTGGGAGAGCCATCTGAGGCTAAGACTAAATATGACCTTTGTGTGGCAGGCCTCAATCTTTCTCTGTCTCCTGCATGCTTCGCTGCCCTGAGCCTCCTCCAGAGCTGCAGCTGAGCCGAGAGAGAAACTAAATCAAACCGCGGCCACCATGAAAACCTGGACACTCTCCCCTGCAAGCCTCACCCCCAGATAAGAGGATGTAGTAGACAAACGCAAGGCTAATTTAATTAACCGGCTTCCAGGAACCTTGGCTGTAAGCTCGCGTTCAGGGTTTCCTTCTGATGAGATTGTATGGCTGTGTGCAATACAACTCACTTAATCTTTAATGGGACGCTTCATCGGTGCAGTTTCAATTTTATTTCACACAGGTGGCTGCCTCTCAGTGGACAATTTGAAGACAGTCACTCCGCTAAATGTCCCTTCACCCATGACCGGCCTGCTAATTGCTTTTAATTCCAGGTTCTGAGTGTGGTTTCATTTAAAAGCTGCCCATCAGGCAACTCATGCTGAAAAAGAACGCCGAACTTGTCTAGCATTAGCATGTTTTATGGCTCCACGTCGCCTTGTTGTTTTGCATTTGCATTCCCGCTGATAGGAGACGCTACGATAGGAATTCAGATATACGAGGCCGGCTCTTTTCGCATAAGTGTCTAAGTAAGAGTAATATGCAGATATGCACTTCTGTGACAAAGCCAAGGAGGAGAGAGATAATAGCAGAAATCAGATAGCAAGCGCAGGTATTTCTCAAACGGAGCTCTGTCTGGTGATAGCCCATGCATATATGGAAAACAGGAGATTAGCCCAGCCAAATCTCCTCATGCCCCTCTGAAGTCCTTTGTCGAATTGCAGAGGGTAGGGGACTAAGCCAGCGAGCATGTTTACATAGCTTGTATGAGTATCGTTGTCCAATAAGTCCTGTCTCCCATGGTCTACACTTAAACAAGGTCAGCTCTGCGAGGAAACAAATGAGAAGTCCCATATCATGCTTTGAATGCCGCCGCATTACCGGGCCACACTCTGTGTGCGAGCAGCGATAAGCGGAGCGCTAATGCCGCGTGTAAGGCACTAATAAACAAACACTGGCTAAATTGCTTGAAAAGAAGCAGCGATGCGTAGGCTGTGACTCCCGTCTGAATGGCTTAATCTTCCCTTACTTTACATCCATCAAGATGGGCAAAGATGATGCGTGTTTTCCTTTCTCGGTTCCTCCCACCAGAATCAAATCTGTCCTTTCTTTTACAATTTTTGCCAGGAGATTACGGCTGGGTAATGTTTTTTTTTTTTTTTTTTTTGTCTACACGGGATATGCGATTGTGATCCTGTGTTAACATTTCTGAACAAAGGGCGAGTCTTTGAGAGAAATTAAAAGCATTTGTTCCTAAGGAGACCCTATTTTAATCTCTAATTTGCCGTAGGAGCCAAAGACAGTCGTTAAGGTCTCTCTCTGCGTGAATCGAGTTGGGCTAAATAGCTGCTTGCATTGTTTCTGCTAATGTGTCATGCTGTGAGATGCGAGTAAAACACTCTGCACTTTGACTGTACAAACACTACACAAGTACAGCTTTGCTTTTAAACAGAGTTTATAATGAAGCAACATTAGATTAACCTTTGAAGACAGCAGGCCTCTGTTGGGTTGCAAAAACCTCACAAATCAGTCTCAAACTCATGAGCTTTGGTTTGAATCAGTCTTAAGGGTAACTATAAGTATAAAGTCTTGATAATGGATCTAATTGTATGAGAAAATTGGAAATCCACACCACAGGTATAGCAATAACAGCACAGAGGAACAATTGGAATCACTTTGCACTGTTGGTCAGACTTTATATTAAGTGGCTACTATATACTAATATTAAATACCTATAAGACTATGGATATGGTGTAACTGCATGTTCCTCTGGAAAATTCCCAAATTTATTGCTAATGAGTTTGAGGTATGGTATTGGAGTGTAAATGTAAGGTTTGGGTAATATGGGTTATAGTTTTAGGTTTTGGGTTAAGGGTTGGGTTATGGTTAGGGGGTAAAGTTAACAGTCTATTTACAAATGTTAATTGAAAGTGCATACTTTAATTACAATGCATCCGCAAGCATGTACATAATAAGTATATTGTATCAAATGGTTAAATACATCAGGGCTGAAACAATTATTCAACAGTATCAGCAACAGACAAATATTCTTCTTGTTGAGTAGTTTGATCTTATATGACCTAATGTAAGTGCCTGCAATAATGAGGTTTGACCAGTGTAGCGCTGTAGCACAAGACTGTAATTCAGCTCTCCTATGTGCAATTCAAGAGAAAAAGACACACAGACACTTTAGATCAAATGCAGCTGAACCTGAAGCTGCTGAGGGGTGTTTGGATCAATATGATATCAAAATTTATGCTGCACGCTTTCCTCTTAATAATGAAATAAACATAACAAAAACTGAAAGTGGTGAGAAAGCTGCAGTTAAGAAAGCATCTGATTATACAATATGGATGTTTGCACCAGATCTGCAGTTTGGTACTCCAGTAAATCCAGTCATGTCTCATTTATTTATATAGTGATTTATGCAATAGATCTTAAATCAAGCAGCTTCACAATATTAAACATGAATAATCAGCATAAGTGTTGCTATCAGTTAGAATTACAACTTGATTTTCTGTTAACAGGCAGCTCTCCAGTGTGGAGCTAGCTAATGAAATTCTGTAATGCATGCCAATATTAACTACGTGTATTAATTAGTATTATGCTTTCCTTTAGCTCAAACAGTAGAGCATGGTTCTAGAAATGCCAAGGTCATGGGTTTGATTCCTAGGGAGAGCAAGAACTGATAAAATGTCAAATGTGTACCTTGAATGCATTGCAAGTCACTTTGGATAAAAATCATTTAATAAATGCATAAATGTAATGTTTTATTGAGTAGTACATCAATACGATTGAATTAATTGCTTGAAATTTTGATTTTCCCAGTGCATATGGTACAGCATGTCGTAATGGCCACTAAAGATCTGAAATGTCGCTTTAGAATTAACATCTCGACATTGAGAGTTTCTGGGAACAGCTCTTCTCTGAATCCCTCCCTCTTTCTCGGTTTCTGTTTTTGTCCACTTCTCGACCTCGATCAGCACTCAGTATTCTAGTGCGCTGATCTGGCTTACAGCACTGTCGGACCATCTCCCACATGTGTTTAGACTGTAGCAGCCATTGTGGCCCTGAAGAAGCCACACAAGAAAGGACATTGTTCTTCCGGGGGCTGATTCAGGAGGTTTTTCCCAGAGCCTCCCGGGTCAAGTTTTTATAGGGCCTGTTTGGTTTTCAAATGCTCGCCCCCTCCCTCTCCGTGGCTGTAGTGTTCAAACTTGTCTACATTTACTCCTTGTGTTTTTGTGCATGGTCGATGGCCTTTTAGAGAAAAGTGGCTGAAATAAGTCTTTATTCTCCTTTTGTTGGCTCATATTCGCTGTTTTCATGAACTCTGGCCCCGGCCATGGCAACAGCAAGAAAAATGTTAACAGTGATTGACAGGATTAAGGAAACCCCCCGTCCCCGTACGCATTTCAAACACCGGCAGAACAATGGCGTCGGGTGTGATTGAATTAATGAGCTAGCGTAGACTGTCAAAGGAGCACACATACTTTACATAAACCTGATTATCTTTGCATGGCAGAAACTGAAGAAAAGGCGGGGTGAGGGGGAGCGAGGCGGCCTTTCATTGGGCACCTTGAACGGAAGCATCAAAGTGTGGGTCGGGGCTTAGAAAGTGTTCTGGCGAGGGAAGCCTATGTCTGCATGGGCTCCGCTTAGCATAAATCAACCGTGGGGTTTTAACAAATCTATTCAAGGATCCGCACAGGCCTGGAAAACAAGGCCGTTCCTCTGCTTCTCCGACACTCACTCTCCCACACCGAGCGCTTTACCGGGTGCCAATGTCGAGTCCAAACAGATCTTAGTGTTTCTCCTGCCTGGTCCAAAGGTGATGAAGCTGACATCATGTTGAGCGCTGCCTCCTCTCTGCTTCCTAGAGGTTCCACATCAGCAGAATTAGGTTCTGAATTAATATTCTCTTCTTGTTATATATCTTTATATGAGGCATGCCTGCCCAAAATGGCACTTGCCCTCTGGCAGATTTTTGTGTCAAGTGGATTTTAAATGCATGCACCAGCACTTAATAGTTTATACTTTTATTACTTTTAACAAGGATGCATTAAAATTATCAAAAGTGTCATTTTTACATTTTTAGATAGAATCAGATATATTTAATAGTTGTCAGGGTTATGGACCTGTGTCTGTGTGTTTTTCCCCTCCATGTGCCTGCCCTAACCCAGTTTCCTGTGTGTTTGATTGTCCATTTGGTCCAGGTGTGTCTAGTTTATTAAGCTTGTTACCCACTATATTTAATTCCTAGTCTATCTCTGTAGGGTTTACAGGTTGTGTGTGTGTGTTATCTTTCGTTCCTGTTGTGGATTTCCCCCGTGTTTGTTCATTAAAGATGTGTTTAATGATTCTCCATGTCCCCTGCATTCCGTTACAGAAGACCCGACCCAAAACAGTTGACTCCGTGTCTACCCTCCATTTTTGTTTTCCATTTTTTTTTTTCATTTTTGTTTTGTCTTCTGTTATTCCCATTGTTTTCATGCATTCCCTCGCCATCAGGTTCACTGCTTTAGCCCACAAAGACCTCTCCCTCTTGGAGTATGCGGTTGAGTTCAGCCAGCTCGCTGTTTTAATGGCATACCATGACGCTGCACTGAACTCACTGTTCTGTATCGGGGCAAACTACTACCACCCCGTCAACCTCCCAGACACCACTGGACTATGCTGGAAGGAAGCAATTATCCGCTGGAAGGGAGCGTTTATACTCAATCTGGAACAGGGCCAGACCCAGTGGCCAGTCTACCGCGGAGTGCGAGCTCGAGCCCACCAAAGCCTTTCATGATCGATGAGCCATCGCCCAGGAGAGCGACAGAGCTAAGGATTGCCACAGAGCCAGAGCCTCACAGTTCGTCAGACCAGGTGTGAGATCCAGCTACAATGACTGCAGCGAGGGAGAAAGCCGTGGACAGTGAGAACGCGGAGAGGAGCTCCGCCCCCTGTGCCATGGCTGAAGGTGAGCTATTTTTGGATCATGGGCTGTGTGACTCTGAGGAAGAGATGGTTCCCATTCCCGAGTTTGGCCCAGAGAAAGTTCCTGTTCCCATGTCTAGCCCAGAGAAAGTTCCTGTTCCCATGTCCAGCCCTGAGAGGGCTCCTGGTCCCAAGTTAAGCCCCGAGGCTCATAAATGCCCACCCACCCACTCTCTCCTGCCTCCTCCACCGCTATCGTCTGGCAGCCCCTCTGCTCTCCTTCAGCTCACCACCAATGCAATGCAAGCTACATGGGTCTGCCATCCTCCATCGTCACAGTGGCTGCAGAATCCCTGGTCTCCATCTCCAGCCTCTGAGACCCAGACTCCTCCTCAGCCCATTGACACGGCTTCACCATGGCTCCTAGCTCCCTCCTCTCCACTGTGGCCCATCAGTTCACTGGCTCCACTGGGCTCCCTCGTCCCTCCGGCTCCGCCTTGGTCTGTCATCAACCATCCATCGCCTCAGGACTCCACTTCTCTGGCTGCACCACGTCCCTTTGGCTCTGTCAGGCTCTTCCATCCCTTTGGCTCCTCCTCAGTCCTCTGTCGCTCCAGCTCCACCGCGGCCTTCTGGTTCTCTGCCTCGGTAGCCGGAGCCATCTGCTCCCCCTTGGTCCTCTGGATCCTCCCTGTCGCCCTGGCTCATCAGCTCTCCATCTCCTCCACCTGCTCCACCACCATTGCTCGGCCCCCTGGAGTCATCAGCCCTACCTCCTCCATGGCTCCTCCCTCCTTCAGCTCCACCGTGGGTCGATATTATGGCTGTGGCCTGGTCCTACCTGTCACCACCTGCTCCAAGTCCTTCCTGTTTCCTCCCTGGCTCCTCCCTCCGTCTGATCTGCCCTGGCTCCTTCTGTTTCCTACCTGGCTTCTCCCTCCTTCGTCACATCCCTGGACTCTGTCTGTCATCCCCCTCGCTGGTGTCCGTCCTTCTCCCTAGCCTCCTCCCAAGTTCCCACCTGTGCCCTCCCTCTGTTGTTCTATGGTGCAAGGAAGCACCTTCCGGGACGTAGGGTGATATGTCAGGGTTATGGACCTGTGTCTGTTTGTTTTTCCCCTCCATGTGCTTGCCCTGACCCAGTTTCCTGTGTGTTTGATTGTTCATTTGATTCAGGTGTGTCTAGTTTATTAAGCTTGTTATCCAATGTATTTAAGTGCTAGTCTGTGCAGTCTGTCTCTGTCGGGTCTACAGGTTATGTTCGTGTGTCATTCCTCATTCCTGTTGTGGGTTTCCCCCGTGTTTGTTCATTAAAAGACTGTTTAACGCTTATCCTGCATTCCTTCCGGCAGCGAACCGTGACAATAGTATTGTTTTACTGTATGTTCTTACCAAATAAAAGCAGCCTTGGTGAGCAGAAGAGACTTCTTTAAAAACTACAAATCTTAATTTTTACATGTAAAAGTATTTGTTTAAAAATTTGCATGCCAGAATTTGGTCAGTTCTGTCATCATCTACTGTACAGTTATGCAACATCATCTACTGTACATCTGCTGTACAGTTATGGGGGCAGCTGTGGCCTAATGGTTAGAGACTTGGACTAGTTATCCGAAGGTCACAGGTTCGAGTCTTGGTGCTGGTAGGAGTTGTAGGTGGAGGGGAGTGAATGAACAGCGCTCTCTTCAACCTTCAATACCCATGGCTGAAGTGCCCTTGAGCAAGGCACTGAACCCCCAGTTGCTCCCCGGGTATTGGATATATAGCTGCCCACTGCTCCGGGTGTGTGTTCACGGTGTGTTCACTTCTCACTGCTGTGTGTGTGCACTTGGATGGGTTAAATGCAGAGCACCAATTCCGAGTATGGGTTACCATACTTGGCAAAAATGTCACAATGGAGTATGGGTTACCATACTTGGCAAAAATGTCACAATGTTTTTTTTTGAATCACAGGAAAACAATGTCAGGGATGGCCAGCTCTGATCCTGGAGAGTATAGCTCAAATCAAACACACCTGCCTGTCATTTTCTCATGAGTTTTTGTTCATCCTACAAGTACGAGTGACTAGCTGAACTTTAACAAAAAAAAAAAAAAAAAATATATATATATATATATATATATATATATATATATTGTTTTTTTTTTTTTTTAGTAGACACTTTCCCCCCCAAAAATAGTTTAGCTTTTCCGGAAACAAGTCATATTGTAACACAATAAAAACTCGAAATCACCATTTTTCTATGTCATATTGTATTGCACACATAGTTGCAATGAATGGAAAATTCAATAATAAAATGTGCTCTTTTGTGTGTCTATAATTTGTGGGGTTGGGATTTATTTCTTAGAGAATCTGTTCATAGTTCATCCAGCACAAAAAATGACTCACTGATTCATTTGAGGCCCTGAGTATAATGCAGTGTGTTTTAGAATTAAAAGGTAATTTGTCTGTAGTTGAACTACACTATGAGTAATCGATTTTGTAAAATAGATAACTTTAAATATGTTTTTTAATACATACGATCCCTCTCCTTCTGTTTCACTCCCCTCCAGGGTTGAAGAGAGTGCTGTTTATTCACTCCCCTCCACATCACTTTCTTAAGTGTCCTTTAATAATTTCTCCTTCTTGTTGTTGTAGGGATTAAAGGGGAAGTCTGAGATTCAGAAGCGGTTCGGTCCAAACCCTCTCAGCATCCAGGTCTGGGTTCTCAGGGTTCTTCCCGGTGTTGGTTCAGTCTTATCTCTCTAATGTATTACTGATGCCTTGCATATTGAAAGTTATAAATTGTAGTTGGCACTGCGAGTTGAGGTGCATAAATTGGAATTGTGGGATGTCAAAGAGTAATATACATAGCATTATTCATAACGTAGCAAGATTAAAGCTCTCTACAGAGAAAGCCTATGTGTGTCTGACATACGAGCTAATGCAGGCCTTTATCAGGCCATTCTGTCAGTAATAGATATCCCTTTGGGTTCTGTGCACTGTGTTTCACTCTGCTGATAGAGCAAAATAAATTAGGCCACAATAATGCTCTTTCTGTGCTGCTGTGTTTCCCCTACAGTATTTGCACTTGTTCCCGTCGTGTGAGCGAATATAACGCTATGAAAAATAGCTCCATAAATCTGAGATAACGGCCAGAATTTTGCTCTGTTAAGACATATGTTAGGGGGAGACCAGAGCGATGCTCCTCTTCAATGGGTGAAGTGGGTTTTATTTGGCTAGAGCTCTTTATTGTCCTTTCATACACTGACCTGAGGGAGAAGCATTGGTTTACACACAGCACAAGGCGTTTCTGAATGTAGATTTTGTCCATTTTTTTTTTTTTCATAGGATCAAACATTGTCATCAGTATGTTGGTTTGTTTTTTCCTGAACCCAAACTGTACATTTTTGATGTGTATATCTGCTAAAATATAATTAAGTCAGGGTTTAACTGCAGTGAGCAAAGCTCTTCATCCACAAACTGCATAGGCAGATTCATTAGCTCAGCGTTACCCCATTCATTACCATCCCATTAGTCACTACAGATTGATCAATACATCATGCATAGAACATCTTGAGCGTGGATGTCTGGAGCCATTGTGGCCCTGAAGATAATGACTTCTTTATTCAAAACAACTTGTAGGAACAGGCAGATAAAGGCAGGCGAAGAGAGCGTTATTGTGGCCCATCCCTGGTAGTGGATACTGTGAGATTATAAGAGAGGAGTCTGGAATATATGACTGCATGAAGAAAGATCTGAGATTGTCTCGGAGAGCTCTGTGTGGGAGGCAGTGAAGGGGCTTGAAAGAGCGAGCAGACACAAGCAGTTCAGCGCCGCTCCTCAAGCTGAGCAGAAGACCTGGAGATGTCAGCAGATACTGAGCTTTTTGCTGCAAGTCTTCTGCTACAAGTAGCTGTGGTAGCTGCCAGTAAATAGTGCTGTGGAATCGATCGAATCTCCATCTATTGACTGGTTTTGTAGTTCTGTCACTGATGTAATATTTACTGAACACACCTCTGATGCCAGTTTCTTTGCTGAAAATGCTAAAACTACCACACGCAGTGAAATGCAACAAAACTGTTATAAACTCTCAGGTGTGATAATTATTTTAGATGCAGATGTTCAGAGAGAATAAAAAATAAATAAATAAATAAATAAACCTTGAAATCAACCTTTAGTCCTCATAACTGACTGATTCTGTAGTTTGGACCTGTATTTATTCTAAACTCAGAGAGTTGCATTGTGATGTAGTTCCTGTGGGTTGAATGCATTTCTGAGTTATATTCTCTCTCTCTCTCTCTCTCTCTCTCTCTCTTTCTGTACAAACAGAGAGAGCAAAAATTATTATCTTTTAAAAAAAAACAAAAACTATTGAGTTTTTCCCTTAAATTGCATCAAATGAATAGTTTGGAGACAGTATGATTTATTTTCATTTTTGAAAGAAGTCTCTCCTGCTTACCAAGGCTGCATTTATTTGAACAAAAATACAGTACAAATTGTGAAATATTATTACAATCTAAAACAGCTATTTGTTGTGTGAATATCTGTTAGAATGTAACTGATTTCTGTGATCAAAGCTGTATTTTCAGCATCATTACTCCAGTCTTTAGTGTCACATAATCTTCAGAAATCATTCTAATATACTGATTTGCTGCCCAAGAAACATTTCTGATTATTTTCAATGTTGAAAACAGTTGTGCTGCACAATATTTATGTGGAAACTGTGATACAATTTTTTTTTTTAATGGTTTTTTTTTTTTTTTTTTTAGGGTTCACAGATGAAAAGAAAGTTCAAAATAACAGCATTTATTTGACATTTGCAACATTATAAGTATCTTTACTGTCACTTTTAATCAATTTAATACATCCTCGATGAATAGAAGTATTAGTTTCTTTCAACAGCAGCAAACTATCTTTCTGACCCAAGCATTCTAATGATGGTGTCTTTGGGTTTAAGCTCAACGTTTCCCTCGTAAGTTTTCATTGTGTTTGTAGTGCATTCTAGGATTGATTTAATCTTAGAGTTTGGCCAAAATGAGGTAATTTAAAAACACTGTAACTTTGCTGCCTGTGTTGTTTGAAACATCAGGAGTTTTGTCTAGGTATATGCAGCTGTCATGGCTTTGGAACAGAACTGTTGAACTCCAGACACACCTGAAGAGATCCCATCACTCACTCGTTCACTCTTGTGTCTGTGTGTTCCAGCATCAGTATCTAGCGGTGCTTTGAGGCGCTTTTCCTCTCTCTTACTTAAGCATGACACAGTTGTGCGATCACCTTCATGACTGCTCACAGTCCCACACCAGCTATTCCCCAGTCATCTCGAGCTGAGCAACGGCAGATTAGATGACTCCATCTGCAGCAATTACAGGAATGAGATGCACTTCATGGCAATTTGAGCATTTTGGTGGTCTTTCACCTCTCTGGGATGAGGCCCACTGAGGTTCCTGGGCCAATAAACATGCAATGTACAGGCTCCGTTCTTTAATAGTTGAGGATGTTGGGGATCAGGGTGAAGATAGTCTGGTGTTTCATTGTCTTTGACCTGTTAATGTGATGTTGGAGATGTTCAGCAGGTTATGAAGAGAGTGTTACGCTCATTTTATTGCTCATAAATAAACACTGAGAACCAAGGTTTAATCTTTTATGAAGGTGATCATGCACGGCTCAGTCTCGTAACCCTTCCTAATCTTCATGCTATACACCCTAAAAGCGGTCAAGCTGTCCCAGAGGACCGTTTCAGTTGTCTGGCAAGCGATTTTGGCGAAGACTCAACCAGAAATAGGAAGGAGGAAGACGAGTGAAGATGTAAGTTGAAGGTGCTGGGCAACAAAGGCTCGGTTTTCTTCAGACAAAGCCTTTCAGCGGCGCAATCGAAGAAGCCTTTGGCTCACCTTGACAGCTCCTCTACCCACAATGCACTAAGTGGATGATTAAAAAGAAATGGAGGGTTTTACTGCGGGGTATGCGTGGCCTCCCTGGAGTCCCTGGAGCCGCTGAAGCGCGGAGCTACAGCTGTCCTCCAAACAAGCCCGACATTCTTTATTTATTTCTTATGAAATATTGATGCGTGTTATGAAAGGTTTAAAATAATGTGTCTAGCCTCCTCTGGCCCGGCCACGCTGTTTTCTAATGCATAAATAATTCCGGGCCCTCGGACAGAGAGCCACACATTAGGTGGGGATGTAGCCGCTGTATCGCATTCTTTCTGCCTGAGAGCCAAAGCGGCCGCTCGTAATTTCCTACATTTATACAATCGCTTAATAATTGATGGACAAATTTAGGGACTAAAACTCCAACACAATATGACTTTATGTCACAGGGTTAGTCCCTGCAGATTGGAGGCCAGGCCGGCGCAGAATCTGCTATTTGATTTTTGATTTCCTGGCGTCCCGTGCGCGTCCTGCCCTTGATGAGGTCTGGCTGTGCATGGCTGGAGATAAGCGGTGCTTTAGCCCATTATAAGGCAAGGGGGAAATGTTTTGTTTCTGAACACAAATGGGTTTTTCACACTGACATGAACCCGGTTTGATTGCCTGGCCGAAGCACAGATGTGATGGGGCGACCTCGCGCTTTCTCATCTTAATATCGAGTGTGATGTACAATTATGCCTGCAATTGTCAGCCAGATCTGTTTGCCTGATTCAGGACTGAAGGCAGCGAGGGCCGAGTGGCAATTTCCTTCTCAATGCTTCAATTAATGTACAGCTGCTCGGACAGCGCTGGTACAGTTTGCAGTGGTGCGATGCCATCCTGACACTGCTGCCAACTTGAAATAAAAGAGACCATTTAGCCAACCGAGTTTTTAAAATGCTCCGGGTACGATTGAAATGGTAGCGCTAATGCTCAAAATGGCATTCCGGTCTAATAAGGTGTGAGGAAATCCTCTGGACTGGATGCAAAGCGAGTGTAAAGATGAAGGAATTTTCCATTTAACCTCAAATGGTCCAAAAGACTGCGAGAGTCATCGGTGCGAGACGTTTGTATCGACTGTCACACCTGAGAGACTGAGAGCCTGCGCTTCCATCCTGATGACTCTGCCCATTGATTTTGGAGTTGGAGTTTGCTTGTGCTAATGTCCCCTCTTTGTCTTTCCCCTCCTGGGGCTCCACAGACTCACTCGAAGGCGTTACCCTAAATACAGGCTATAGCTTTAGCTGGGCGACAAGCTTGGTGCTTTTTGTGGCTAGTGAGAGATTATGGTGGATTGATGGATCAGTTTTGCTTTTTTTATTTTCAGAGCAGCAATATTAATGTAACTGTTACACAAAATTAAGTTTATTTTTGATGATATACATGCCATTCAAGGCTGTAAATAAATAAAAATAAAAGTTTTAATAAAAATATATGGTTAAAATCCGATATCACTACTAGTGATAATGGATTTTAATACAACTACTACATGTTAAACAAATTTTAATATTAGTTTGACATTTAAAGATTTTTGATAAGGTTAAATTTTCAAAAATTCAAGGTAACAGCTGATATTGATTTCTGGCATTGTGGTTTAGAAATGTAACCGCCTTTGGTGGCAGCATGTCAATTAGTGCATGTGAATATCTTTAAGGGCCAATGAATACAAAAATAAGTGTAGCACCTTTGTACTTGAGAGGTTGACATTCTGTGACATATCCTTTGGGTTTTACTCAAGACCTTTCCATAAACAGAGATGACCTCAGGACCCCGACTGACCTCTTCAGATCAATGACAGCTTCTCCTCTTCTCTCAGAGCTGCCTGAGTAAAAATAGCGCTGGAGGCAAAGTTGGCCATTTTCAGTTGTGAGTGCTCTTCATAATCAGTTGACCAATCTTTATGATGACCATCCACAGCTGCACACACACACACACACACACACACACAGACACACACACACACACACACACACAGAGCACTGAATAAAGCTCGATGAGCCCAACCTGCAACCCACCATTTCTAACCATGATTAATCTGATAAATAATAAATATATCAATCTAGCCTTCAGACAAGGACAAATTTTTAACAGCAGGAAGGCACAAGACCCCCTTCAACTGCTGCGTGTAGCTGCAGAATTAATTATTTAATGATTAATTTTTAGGGAAATTAGAAAAGTTTTGATTAATAATGTCCGGTCTCGGTTCTGAGTTGTTTGATATATGTCAAACGCGTCAGCCGTCAGATACACAACTCGTAGTCACAATGAATGTTTTTTTTTTTAACACTCTAAAAAAGCCTACAGACACTGGACACTGGGATCAGATGTTGATCATCTCAGGATAAATTAAAGTAACAATTTCCAACACCTTGTGAACATGGTGGCTTTGAATAACCTCCATTCTGTCAGTGTTCACAAATGTTTGGTAATGGAAGCGTCCAGAGATGTATGTGCATATGAATTTTTCATCAGGTCAAATTCTCATCTGCTCTTCAGTGTTTGTTGAACAGAATTGTGTCAACCGTTTCTTTCTAAGTTATTCCTCTGAGCAGATTGAAATGTAAATTCTAATTCCTTAAAGGTTTTCACATGTGTGCCCTTGTACAAATGTAACACTTTCCTACATGAAATTGCATTTGAGTCTTAATCACAAGTGTGCGGAAGCTGCTTTCAGGATAAATAAATACACAATTAATTTGGAATATATAAACTCCCCTTTTTAAAAAAGTGAGAAAGTCAAAATTGTGAGATGTAAATATGAAAAATGTCCTATAAGTATACATCTCACAATTGTGAATATATCTCACTTCTATATATTTTTCTTTCTTTCTTTCTTTCTTTCTTTCTTTCTTTCTTTCTTTCTTTCTTTCTTCTTCCTTCCATGGTGGAAATGGGCTCCCTTATAAATGCAATAATTGCTAAATTATGTAGAGCAATGATTATTATAATTAGTACTAAAAGTATTGCCATTATTATAAATAATAATAATAATAATAATAATAATAAATGCCATTATCACTATTTATTTATGTTTGCAAAAGCATCAACTGAATGCAACAAGAAGACAATTCAAGATGCAACCTCAAAACTAATCACAAAAGTATAAGCCACTTTACCTAAAAGAAAATCAGATTTTGCTTCGCAAATGCATTCATTGCAATTGCACTTTTGAAGAGTTGCCATGATTCCGTGATATGTTCTGAAGTATGACATGCATGCACTCTATCTAAACCTACTTTAAACTTGCTGCATGTAGGTTTTATGAACTTATATTTATTGACTATGTTGACTATTTGTACTTTTAAAAATGCATTTGTCTGCATTTGTTAATCTAAAATGTGTTGATTTTATGTATTTCTCATTTCAGGATGTATGTTTACTGTCGGTTTAGTGAGAAGAGCTGGCTGTCTTGAAAGCACAGACTCTTGTTTTGCTCACCGTCTTCATGCAGTCACTTGTCCCATTACAGTCCGCATATAAACACAGGCCTGCCCTGAAGGCGGGTCAGGGGACCCAGGGTTTAATAGGGCCAACAACCCAACAAATCTCCCAAGGTCCTGCATAATATATTTCCCTGCCCAGAATGAAATAAATAAGTGAGCAAATATCTGTTTGTGAGCTGGGCGAATCAGTTGTGGACTGACAGAGCACATTGTCTGAGGCAGCTCTAGCGGTTGTTACAAGCGTCGAGACATTAGGCCAAACAATAGCTGGATTGGCAGCATCATCAATCACACAGCCTGACAGTTGACTTCAGTTTGTTTATTCCTCTCTGCATAATAAGCGATCGGATCAGGTTTAATTAGATATTGGGTAATCAATCATTGCCAACAAGGTACTTGGCTAGCAGGTCTCAGCACGTGGCAATGTCAAAAAATAAATGACAAAATCAAAACCCACATGACAACAGTCAAGAAGTAACGCGTGCTATTAAGAGGTCCAAGCGGTGCTTTTGAGACGCAGCCTGATGAAGACAACGACGTCGGATGCAATTAACTCTGCCAGCAGCATAGGCTATTTACATAATAAATGAGCAAATGCAATTTTAATATGTTTGGTTTGCACTAAAATGCAGCAGCTACAGTAGAATCCTCAAAGGAATATTTACATGCACTGCATGGGCGCATAATGATGATTGCCACATACATTCTAACTTGTTACTGGAAGTTAAGTCTTGATGCTTAAGATGATGATAGCTGGTCCAGATCACATCTTAAGGACATGGAGCATTTGTCACAATGTGAGGAAAACCCACAGAAAAGAAATGCAGAATGAAGCATCTGCGCTCTTGCCTCTGAGCACCGCTGATGAGACAGTTACAAGTTTACAACATCTGCCTACTAATGTTTGATCAATGATAAAATATGCCAAGGTGACAACATCATGCTGCCCTGCATTTCGTGAACCGGGGGCCTATTAAAATTTCAGCGGCCCCAGAGCGGAGCCCTGCTGGACCCCATGCTCCCTGAACAGTGCATGGGATTGAGACAACTTCACAAGATGTCAGAAACAATATCCGGTATATGCTTGTCATGCATTACCCTTCTCTGACGTCTGTGTTCACTCTGCTGCACCGCTGAGAGTTTGCTTCTGGATGAAAAAACAAAGAAAATCTCATCCAAAAATCAGCACTTCATGCCATCCTGCACAACCATTTTTAGATGGGCTAAACGAGTGAATGCAACAAAAGGCTGCTGTGTGGAGAGCAGTAGCGTCCTTTGGTGAGCCGTCCCCAGACCTGCTTTGTTGTGGATCTTGCATATGCCAAGCCCATTCTCCAACCAAATGTCAACTGGCAGCACACGGCTCATCGCTTCGGCTAGGTGCATCAAGCAGAGATGCCTCTCGGGTGCCCATGCCAGCAACCATATTGCGTTGGGTGAAAGAGCATCTCTTTTACTATAAGAAGATGCTCACTGGCCAGATGTGATGCCACCATCTATATCAGAATGACAGCAGTGAATGTGCAACTGCATCAGGATGTGAAATGAATGCGCTTTGACTGAGATTACCTATTTATAGAGTTGAAGTCGATAAATTGTATCTGTCCTGGTATTGATACATGTCACTGTAGTCACATGACTAGAACTACATTTACGTGCACACAAATAATCAGTTTAATGACTCAGTCAGACTGAAAAGCCACAGTAAACACCTCAACCTATATGACTAAGTTCATTCTAAATACAATTTTGGTTGGATTGAATAAGGTGGTGTAGATCTGAAATAATCCAATCAACAGGGGGAAAAAAAGTATGTAAACATTTGAATTTTCTCAGTTAGATTCAAAAATACCTTGTACACATGTGAAGTGCCATGATGTGTATGCTTATATACATTTTACATCTTAGAAATGTGCAAATGTTTATTTTCACGTCTTGCGAACTGCATGGAGACAAAATATTTACTAATATTTGCTTAAAAAAGCATCTTTTTAGATAGCTTATCAAGGCAAAAATGACACATACTTGCAGTATCTAAGCTGTCATTAAGGTTTTGTTCAGAATACATGAAATGCACATGTAAATCAAATCGTAACATTTAGGGATCACAAGAAGTGTCAGAATGTAATATCAGATTGAAAAAAAAAAATATAATAATGTAATAGTAGTTGTAATAAACTGTAAAAAATAAATAAATAAATAAATAAAATACTCCAGTGGAAACCTGTTAATTGGTTAACTGTGAACTCCCTTACTATGCAGAGAGAGAGAGAGAGAGAAAACTGTAATAATCTAACCTTACATTTAATGTGTTATTACAGTAAAATACTGCACCACGCTTGGAGGTTAAAATAACCAGTCATTTTATTACTATTATTATTTACAATGATGACTGACAGTCCAAGAATCCTGAGTGTGATAGATCACATTTGATAGTATCTTGTTTAAATGTTTGTGTTTCTTAATAGTTTTTGTTATCTGTAATGTACATGCACATGTACATTAGGGTTTTATGTTACAACTCATGTTGTTAAATGGATGTTTGTTGTATTATTTTAGTGTCGTGAGGGTGTGTGAATGGCATCATGCACCTTCAGTATGTTAGTGTTTATGTCCATTTATGGAAAAGCTGCTTTGATGATCTTTGATTTTTTTCATAGTCTCTTAACCACCTGTGTTATACAGAGGCTGTCAGCATATGATAAAGACATGTTTAAAAACGACACTGATGAGAGTGGATCAAAGAGGAAATGCGTCTTGCTAAGCTACAATGTTGCATTTTGAAATCGTGTTTGGAATCTTGTTGACTAAGATTCCAAACTCTACGGATGATTACAGACCGCAGGTGTGTTGAGAATCAGGGACACTGGTGGAGTCCAGAGCGCTGTTGATCGATCATGATGAAGACGGCCCGTCTCATTTGCTTATCTTCAGCACATGGGTACCGGCGTGAGCACTCACCGTCTTGTGTTTGTCCCTGTTAGTAAGAGAGGAGCAGCAGCTAAATAATTCAGCGTGAGTAAGAATCAGCATATCTTAGCGAATGCTTAATGTGCCAGATGCATGCAAGGGACAGGTTCATTTCAATTAGGCCTATTGTTACCGACAATGAGGTGACAAATTCATTTCATTACTGGGCCAGACAGTCCGCGTCTCTGCTTTTGTACCTGGCTTGTATGTTTACCTCCTTTTTGTTTTTTCTCTCCGTCTCTCTTGACATGTTTTTGTCGTTTCCTCCACCCACTGGCATCTCTTGCAGCCCTCCCTCAGTCTTTTGTTTTTTCCCTCATGCAGCAGAGCGAGTGTTTGGCGAGGCTTGTGTTACCTGAGATCGAGTGACTCTCGGGTCTGGACACAGGAGGGTGTTTTTGGGGTCAGTGCGATCTCTCTGGCTAATTGGATGGGTGTAAGCTAAGCCGGTGTCATGATGACTTTGATGTGACACCGTAGAGGCCTGTGACTGTGAGGACGGACGCTGACTCACCTCCACCGCCGCTGTTGTTGAGCTGCTCGCTAATAAAAGTGCTGCTAATCGCGCTGTATTACAAGAGGAGACTGTATAGAGGGGGGTCATTAATTTTTCACGCAGTACTTGGGCCGCTAATGTTTCACGTCTTTTTGAATCGGCGTTTTGTCCTCCTTGTCCATGAGATTGGTAGGTTTCCATTCACTGAATCAGCCAGCTATGGCTTTATCTTGAGAAGCAGGGGGAAGATAAATAAACATTTATTTTAAGTTCAAACTGTAGACCGAAATGTTTTTTGAGCAGCAAATTTAGCATATTAGAATGATTTCTGAAGATCACGTGACACTGAAGACTGGTGTAATGATCCTGAAAATACAGCTTTGATCACAGAAATAAATTACATTTTATTAGATATTCACATAGAAAACACCTATTTTAAATTATAATAATACATTTTAACATTTTGAATTGAGCTGTATAATGAAACGATTGTCTTCAGGAGAGATGCATTTGTTGAATCGGTTTCATAATTTTTTTAATTTTGCGACATTAGCGTGTTATTTTCCTGTTTATTACTGCTTTGAAACAATTTGTATTGTGTCAAGTGCTACATGTGACTTGACCTTGATCAAATAAATGCAGCCTTGGTGAGCATAACATGTTTCTTTTGAACATTTGATTGGTACATACAGTATATAGGAATGTAAGATGTTCACTGGTCATTAGGAGTCTGTAGTTTCAAGGGTTTTGAAAAAGTGTTGAAGCAGAAGAAAAACAACAACATCTGTTTGCTTCTTGTGTGTGTGTGTGTGTGTGTGTGTGTGTGTGTGTTTTCAATCAACCTCTTGACTTCACGTCTTTCTCTCAGTCTTTGGGTCTTTAAACAGCCTCATTGGGCAGACTGGATCAGAAGAGCTCTCCTCGTCTCCAGTGCTCTTTAATCTCATCCGCTCGTAATCATTCCAGAGCCAGTAACCACAGGACTCTTGATTCGCCCTGCTATTTATTAGCTTGAAGCATCTAGAAAGAATCTTTGATTAATTGGGGTTAGTCACCTCATATAACAAGGTCAAAGCTCCTGAGCTCACTGTGTTTTTTTTCATTTACATCAATTAGAAGGGGGAGCCGAGGGCTAGCCGGCCCCTCTCCGAAACGCTCTTGTGTGCGCCGGCCGGGACTTGTTTAAATATAACTCTAAGAGAGCGGTAATGAAGTTAATGCAAATGAGACATTCGCTCTTTCCCTGCCACTTTCTTCTCTCTCTTACATTTCCTCAGATACTGAAAGCCAATTACAAGCTAGAAGGCGAAAGAGAGGAAAGACACAGAGGAAAAGGCCTTTAGAGAAACTAATAATGGCTGAAGTTTGTACGGATTGAAAATGAGATGAAAGAGAAGAACTTGTCCGAAGCGGTCATTTGTCGTCACATATTAATGCAGGATGAAGTCATACTCGCTGACCATACAGGAGTCATATTCTAGCCTTGAGACCTGTGCGTGTTGATGTTTCACAGCAGAGGATCTGACGGATTTATCATGGCACAAAATTCTGATTTTAAAAAGGATATATTCAAAAATGACCTTCTAAAAATATCTGGACAGTGAAGTCGTATGCAAAAATGCATTAAAAAGGAAGAAAGACCTTAGAAAGATGCACAGAAAATATCAGTACAGTCTGAAATGCTAAAACAACAGAGCTAATGCAAGACCATCAGCTGTTTGTGAAGCATCAGTGGAATCTGGAATCAATGTATACTGTACATCTTACACATTGTTCTTGTTTTTGTGGTAAGTGTGGATGAGAAGAAAGAGAGAGACTGAGAGGAGATTTCTTGGTTTTCAGACAGAGGGCGGCCTTGTGTCACCAGCCTCTCCTAACCCCGCCCCCTTATATGCAAACGAGCTGTAAATGATCACATGGCTCTTCAATCAGAGACTTAGCACAGAGAGAACTGCTTACTTTCACTTATTTACATCATTATTCTCCTTATCTAGCCCATTCCAGACCATTTTCAAGTTCCAGCACATCTAATGCTCTAGAACAGTTTCCAGTGAGTTGAACAGATGAATAAGAACATTTTTTTTTAAAGACTTCAAGGCATATTTCTTTGTACAAGTGGATTTTATTTTTATGCTTCCTTCAACCAACCAACCACCAATATATCAACATATGAAGAGTTCATTTGCAAAAACAGATAACTCAGTTTTTAACAATTAAAAAAAAAAAAAAAAAAAAAGTTTCAATCAAAAAATCAATTTATTTCAATCAAACTGCAGTTGGGTTGTTTTGATTAAGTAAAAATAACTACAAAATTGAAGCTAACTGACACAGTTTATTACAATAAAAAAAATAACATAATAAAGAAACATGATTTTTGAAAAAAAAAAAAAAAAGTTATCTGTTTTTGCAAATAAACTCTTCATATACTCTGCCTTACAAAACAGTCCCGAAGAAGGCGTCTTGAAACACCGGACATGATACTAACGTCACACGTGCTCCCTATGAAGGGGGCGTCTCTGACAAGCGTCCAGAGGACAGCGCTGACCCTGCAGACAGCAGCCTGATAAAGCGGCAGGAGGAAGGAGAAACAGCTGACCATAAAGCGGGCGGCATCAGATAGAGTGACAACACGCCAATGAACACATGTTCTGGGCCGTAGATTATGACAGAGCACAGTTATTTCCTGTCCAGCTACATTTTCAATTTCCTGCCCAGCACTTTAGTTTTATTACAGTGATAAGCGGATAGCATCGGCCGTATCCATGGGGACGGTGCAGACAATGGCCTGATAACAACAGTGTGGAATAATAACAGATCTGCGCTGCATGTGAGAGAGACTATTGTAGCAAGGTTTTGTGTGTGTGTTAATGAAAATAATAACAGTTCAGCTGCGCTTCTGATAACTAGATTAGATCAGTATTAATAATCAGGCCTAATAAATGTAATGAATTCTTTAATATGGTCATCAAAGTCACAATGATGATTGACATCCCAATTTAGAACATACATACAATATATGCTCTATATAGAGACATAAATTAAGATTTCATAACATAAGCTTTATGGGTATACCATGTTATATTGATATGTTTTAATGATATATGCATGTTCAAAGTTCTTTTTAATTTGAGTTATGAAGTTCTTTTAATAGTTCAAATAATGATCAAATAATCACGTTTGTGTGTGTATTGATTATATAAATATATATATATATATATATATATATATATATTATATATATATATATATATATATATATATATATACACATACATATTTCGAATATAATTTTCATTTTTAATTAATAAAATTAATAAAAGCTTTTGTGCACTTTTTGTTTGGCATATTTTTTTATATATATATTTACATTAATCTTGTATTTTCATTTCAGTTTTAGTAATTGTAACTTTAGTACTTAAATCTTTTTTTCAACTGCTTACATGCATTTTCAAAACTTTGCCTCTTAAAAAAAAAAAAAAAAAAAAAAAAAATTACAAAGAAATCCAAGAATTGCACACACAAAATGCAAAATATCTCACATCTCTCGCAAAATGAAGCACTGCATTCGAAATATAACAAATGCATCTCAAAAACAAACATTTGCAAACACCTTTGCCATAATATTAATCCCTGAAAACTGAGTCAAAGACAGAGAATTAGTGTATGGTTAGTTACAATTATAACACTGGGAGAATACTTTTTAAAGCTTTCTTAATTGATGTTCATTCTTATATAAGAGGCTATATTGTGTCTAAAGCATTCAAATTGTAATTTGGCAAAGGGATCAGATTTTCAGTGACTGTTTTTTTATTAGATGAGTTTCAGCAGCAGCCCATGACAAAAGACAGCAGTCTCCATCTGCCATGTTGAGATTGAAAGTGATACAAAGACTGAGAGCGGCTGCTCCCTCGGAGTCTGACCTCTGTCATAAAACAGCTCATATTGTAAAGGACAGTGTCTCATTCAGACGCTTGGGCCTTTTATCAGCACAGCACACTCACTTACACCCCAGATGCCTATGATGGGAGTATATGGGGGGTCTGGGTACTTCTGGACCCCAACCCCTCTAAATAAAAAAAAAAAAAAGTTTTTCTTAAAAGTACATTTTCCTTGAACATATACAGTATGCATAAACATCATAATTTCAGTTGGTTCAGGTGTATATTTTCAATTGTTGCCAAATAGGTGCTAGTAAACAGAAGCAATAAGCTGCGTCCGAAAACGGATATCGTCTAGACCTAGTCGGTACTATGCTTGTTTTGAAACTTACTTTATGACCATGAAAAAGTATGCTCTATATACTATTAATCTCTGCAGTATGAATGAAGTTTGCATGTACTACTTCTCCATGTTGTTTAGATGCACACTTCAGAATCTCACCAGAAGTACTGTTCGCATGCTGTTTTTTGCCGGCTATTATAGTATGTAAGTAGGCATATTCAGGAGCAGAGATGGACACCTAAAAAGTTAACCATAGCAAAATGATTTGATATTTACAGTCACATGTCTTAAAAATTTTACATTCTTTGTCTCATTATGAACAATGTGTCTTTCCTCTGTAACGACTGCTGTTTTTTACGCCTCCATTGTCATGTTGGCCATCCAGCCTATTGGAAATAGTTAACCAGTGGTTGAACAGCTGTTTATGGATTCATTAACTCACATACTAGCTGGCTTCACTCTGCTTTTCACAACATACTCAGTTCCCAATGGACAAATGTCCTTTTGTTTTCTCTTCGAATATTCAGTTTCAGTCAGGAATAATATGCATTTTAAACCGTACACAGATGACAATTCATGTTCACTTCCAGATTCTTCTCTTTGAGATAGAAGATAGCAAACATTAAGCTGACTGTAATATTGGACAGATTTTATCCTTAAAAAAAGAAAAAAAGAACTACGTTTAAAACCCTGGACTGGCCTGAAAGTCATTGTATGAGTCGCACACTGTTTGCAGCCAATCAAAACCAGCCAAAGTCATGATAATGACTGATTCCAAAATATAGAGAATACATAAAATAAAGTATAATATAATAATTACAAATAAAGTATATCGTATAATCTTAAACATAAATAAAATATATATGTACAGTCATTTGTATTTATTTATACTAATTTTTAATAAATTCTTTTTTAAATGACAATTTATGTTCACTTTCAGAATTTATTTTTATTTTTTTCTTCTTCTTTGAAATAGTAAATAGTTAACATTTAGATAACTTGCCTGAAAAGTCATTGAATGAGTCGCACACTGTTTGGAGCCAATGTACACTGTGATTAAGGTAGCTAGTTCACTCCTGTTATAACTGATAAAGATAATGACAAGAACGGAAGCTAATTAATAACAGAAGCATCATGCCACTCGCTCGCACCGTTTAATAGCGTGTGTGTATTTTTTGTGGTTTGTTTCCGACTCGAGCCCTGCTTTCTCAGTCTGTCCACACCGGGTCCTGATCTCCACTTAGACCAATTCAAGTCAATTTGTTATTGCAAATATAAATGTAGCAGAGGGGTAATATCCAGTGGCCTGAAGAGAAATCCCAGAGCGCTCCCCTTCACTCCTGACCTCTCATCCCAACTGCCCTCTTTTGTTAGTCAAGCCATTCAGCTGCCAGTCATCCCGCGGCTTTTTCATTAAATTCATTACAGCGATGAGTTCCAGCTATCACAGGAATATGTCTGCGTGCTTAATATCAGACACGTCCACCAAGAGCTGTGGTTTGTTGCGCACCGGACCCCAAACCGATACGACAAAGAAAGGGTCTTTCGCGGGAAGCGCTCACCTGACTCCTCGGGCCCCCGGGAGACATACGGACACAATTAAAAACCACACACACAGACGGAGAAGCAGAGAGATCTTCCCCCTCAAGCAGTTGACATTTACCCCAGTTGGATAATTGAGGAATAACATTTGCGTTACAATTTAACATGACCCCTGCCTTCAAAAGCCCTTTCATATTACCTCTCTGGAACGAGTGCAGACAGGCCCGGACGCGGCGGCGATGGGTTACCGTTGATGATATAAGAAAGGGAGAAACCTTATTATGACTGTGGCAGAGTCAATGTCAAGAGGAGGCGAGTTGCCCTTTTCATTCACGGGTGAACAACTATTAAGAAAAATGTATTTAAAGCTGCGGCGGGTGGGGGGGGGTGCAGCGACCTGAAGCCTGAGCTTAAAGCAAAGGTTAATGGATTGACTGTTACCTGCGCGCCGATACACAGGGGAGGAAGCTCCTCGCGCCGCTTGTTTGTCAGCCGCTGAAATTAAGGGGCTCACACTTATTTGTTGGAGAAATTAGGAGGTTGATCTGTTTATTTCCATCAGAGGAACAAGGTCAAGGCGAGCGCTTAATCACCGGCCGCGTGACATCAGTGTTGCGCTGACGTTTGGTGGCAGGGATGTAAGCAGGTTTCTTCAGGTTGGGTGTTTGATCGCGTAGATGCTGATCTACCTACTGTATACGTTTAGTTTTGTTTATCTTTTTTTATGTGATGTGATCCATTAACTGTAAAAAGTGATGACCTGCAATTGTTACCTTAAAGAGCTATTTCTACCTCACTTAACCAATCCCATTTAGTTTTGATGGTAAACTAATTAATTTAGGAGCATACTTGAATAAAACCAGTTAACTTGGATGTTGCCATTTTGCAGTGTATAACCAACTAATCACTGTGCTAATGGACAGTATCTGAACGTCACCAAAAGAGCGGGAAACTCTGGACTTGGAGAGAAAACATGTCTAATGCAATGGATTAATTTGTTGCATGTACTGTAGTATTGTACAGTTACAATAAACTATATAATGATTCTGTTTACTGCATGTTCACAAACTGAAAAAACAAACACCAATGCACATTTTTATGCATAGTTTAAATCTATTTTTTGAATTTCATGTAGAAAAGGTGCATCACCATCATCAAGTCATTTGAACACATCAGATATTGTAAATGCAAAAACGTAAATAAAAAGTTACCAAAAAGGCTTTTTGTAGAGCAACACCAAGGTCATGGGTTCAACTCCTAGGCATTCTTTATTCATTATTTTGTTGAAGTACAGTTAAAAAATCTTGTTGTAGTTATTTGAGCGCATCTGATGTCATAATTAAAACGTTTCAAAAGTGTATCATGTTGCTTGCAATGCCAATTTCATTAGTTCAATTCAGAGAAAGCATGAACTGATGAAATGTATACAATGCTTTGGATAAAAGTGTCTGCCAAGTGCATAAATGTAGATGTAAATGTTCCCAAGTGAACCTGAATGCACCATTACTGTAATTTTTTTTTTGTTTTGTTTTTTTTTTTTTAAATACGATGCACGCTGTAAACATGTCTTGTTAAAAAAGGGCCTTCTGTGCTAACATCTAAATAAACTAGTTGTATTCAAGCCACAGACTGATTTAATATGACTGAATTACACCAGTGAAGCTCATGCTTGAGGCTCATATCAGGTGGAAACTCTTGGAAACACATTTTGACGTTTTGTGTGTGTTTTTTTTTTTTAATTTTTTTTAGCAAAGCTAATTCTCTAAATAAATGCCATAAATGTATTTAATCTTCAGTGGTGACCGTTCTAGTAGTTTCAGCCATCTGAAGTCCTCCCAGCGAGGCTGAAGATGATTTCTCCCTCAGCGCTGATGTTTTTATGCACAGAGCCATATTTCATGTGTCTGCCCCCTCCACTGCGCGGGAAAAACGCCGTCATCTGACTGAGCTCCTCTGATAAATGACTGACGAACGGCTGCTACACTTTATTAAAAAGTAATAACAATTTTTGTAGGCTCCCTTCATGTTGTAAGGGGCCCATGAATCAAGGGACATTGGCTGTCTGTATCTGATAAATGCATCGTTTACCATCTGAGGAGTTATTTAGGACTGGCTATTAATTTAAATCACATTTATCTCCTCTGAATAGGGCCGAGAGCTGTGATAGGACTGCAAACGACGGCTATAACTGAGGCCTTATTTATTGCTACAGCACACGGAACAAAAGCTCAGTATGCTAAACAGTGTCTGCCAATCACTCGAGTCAATCTTGACCCACCAGTTAGACAATCTTTTCCTCATAAAATATACATTCTGCTTCTCTAGTGCCCACAGCAATGAGGAACCGAGGAACTGAAAGACAGAGCCGGTTCTCTGGAAGCGTTGAACTGAACTTCCGAATGTCGTCTGGATGTAAACACACACGCGTTCAGATTCTGTGCATGCAAATCACAACGCAACAGAAAATGAGAAAGAGTTGAGTTTCGACGTGCTGCTGAGAATAAGATGCAGTGCAATGGACAGATCTTAAAGAAATACTGTATTTTTAACCATTCACATACTTCTATATGACTGTCCTCTTGTGCTTTGTTATGACAACATAAATTCAAAATGGTGAAATATGCATTGCTATCTACTGTGATAGCCTGCAATTGTCACCTGGATGATCTATTTTTTTTTTTTTTTTTGTTTTTTACTTGATTTAACTCCATAATGCTTTTGTTGGTTTAATCTGACTGAATAAAAAAGGTTAATTTAGATGCTACAACATGATTTTTTTTCTTTCTTTAGGTTACACTTGCAATGCACAGATGTGTGTGACTCTTGTAACATATATTATGGAATGGCTGTACTCTTATTCATAGGAAACATTATGATTTTTAATGGTCATTTAATGATTCATGTGAGTTTGTTTGGCATCTGATAGAATGACATCCCCCAGGCTCTTCTGACATATTTACCTGCTTTCTTCTCAATCCTTGGGTTTGAGGTTTGAGGTGGTCTCTCTCATTTCCTGTCAGAGGTTATGAAAACATCCAGCGAAACTCACGGTGTTTGAGCAAAGCCCCGCTGAAATCAAATAAGAGCCTCTAATGATTTGTCGTGTGTAGCAGGCTTGATGTGCACGAGAACAGCCAGCAGTGTCACATGAGAAATATTTTCCGTGAGGGTGTAACCACAGGTGCAGTTCATCAGCATCCACCGACCACAAACACACACAACACCGGCGGGCCTCAGCTTCAACACTACAGCTATTGTTCTGACACGTCAAACCCAACCCAAATGTTTCTTTAGAATTAAGAATTAATGACACTTGATGCAATGACATTCAGCCATTTCTAAGTGTTGCCTAGGAGCTCAAATACTGTTTGAAAGACCACTGTAATATGTGACCACAAAACCAGTCTCAAGTCTCTGGGGTATATTTGTAGCAATAGCCAAAAATACATTGTGTGGATCAAAATTATTATTATTTTTTTTTATACCAAAAATCATTAGGATATTAAGTAAAGATCATGTTCCATGAAGATATTTTGTAAATTGCCTACTGTAAATATATTAAAACTTAATTTTTGATTAGTAATATGCATTGCTAAGAACTTCATTTGAACAACTTTAAAGATGATTTTCTCAATATTTAGATTTTTTTTGCACCCTCAGATTCCAGATTTTCAAATAGTTGTATCTCAGACAAATATTGTCCTCTCATAACAAACCACACATCAATGGAAAGATTAGTTATTCTGTTTTCAGATGATGTATAAATCTCAATTTTAAAAAATTGACCCTTATGAATGGTTTTGTGCTCCAGGGTCACGTATAATGATTGGTGCATATTCAGTATATTTATTTACATGACAGAGCTGTTGAACACTTGAATCTGATTGGCTGATGAACATGATTTTTATTTTTTATTTTTAGGCAAACACACAGCCAAATAAGTTCTGGACGACATTATATGTTCATATCACTTTGGTATATTAATTTAGTAATTGCAAATGTCCTTACAACAGCAAACTAACCAAAACCCACAGCGACACTGACCAAGCATATAAATATAGTAAACATTATGATAAAAACAACAAATTATTTCCGTGTTTTTGACCAAAAATTACATTTTATTATGTATTGTGGACACATTTTCAGAATGTTCTGACAAGGTACTCTTTAAAATTATGAACCAGTGTTCTTCCAGTAACAGTTACAGAACATTCCCTTAAAGTCTTTCATAATGTTCACAAAACATTAGCACAGAAAACTATTTAGACAGATTCTTTCTGAAATGTCATCTTAGATTTTTTTTTTTTTTTTTAATGTATTAAATGTTGCAATACATTCAGAGAACATTCAAAAGTAACTTTCCTATTTTTAAACCAGTTTTATTTTTACATTTTTATTTAAATGTTAGTTAAAGTTTTAGCAATTGTGTTGTGTTTTGTTGATTCCCTATGCCTATATAGTTTTTATTCATTTTTATTTCAGTTTTAGTTTTTGTTATTTTAGTACATCAAGAAAAGATTCTTTTCAGTTTATTTAATTAATTATTATTATTATTGTTGTTTTTTATAGTTTTAGTTGTAGTTAACTATTATAACCCCATTCTTACAGCTTATTTTTGTTATCTGGGTGGTTTCACTCTTTTGAAAACATCTGAATGAGAAGAGAAGAATAAGGACCGTCATAAGCAGACCCAGATGCAGGAGTCTGAGGGTTTGTTTGTGACTGTGATGAGCTCACGTCTGTGAATGACCTCTGACCTCCAGCAACCAACAGCAGTTTCCCATCCAGCACTGATCCTGGGCTTGGAGAAAATGAAAGGCCGAACACCTCACACTACGTCATGTTTGCGTAACCCCGCGCTGGACTCAGGGATTGAAACACAACAGAATTAGGTTTCAAGTATCTGACAGGTCTCTGTGTGTACAGTAAAACCCCAGACGCTCCTCGGGTTAGCACATATTTTCTTTTAATTAGTTTTTCCTTCGCTTCCTTATGTCTTGAATCGATATGGATAAGTGTGTCTTGTGAGGCTGCTAAACGTCTGTTATGACGCGCCTCCCACAGTGAATGAAAATAACTCCTCAAACACAGTCCGTACGGTGAGAATAAAGCTGCGAGACGCGACTGAACCTCACACATGTTCATACGTGTGGCTCGTGACTCAACTCTTAGCACTGAACTCCTGCCACAAACTGTTTTTAGTGTTTAGTGTTTTACACTTTAGTCCTAAGATGAGTACGAGGAGACTGTGAAGTCTTCAGGTTGTTGTTCATGTCATATGCTGATCTGAAGAACTTGCTTTTAATGAAGACTTCTGCTCAATGAGGGAGCATTTATTTGACCAAAAATACGGTGAATATTGTGAAATAATGTTACTATTTCAAACTGTTTTCTGTGTGAATCTCTGTTAAACTGTAATTTATTTCTGTGATGTGCAGCTGTATTTTCAGCATCATTACTCCAGTCTTCAGTGTCACATGATCTTCAGAAATCATTCTAATATGATGATTTGCTGCTCAAGACACATTTCTGATTATTATCAACTATTTTGTCTGCGATGTTCTGTGCTGTTATTCTTTGGAGATCTGCGTGTTTTTCATCTCTCAGTGCTGCAGTCTACAGCACAAAACAGACACTAGATGGCTGCAGATAATGGAGTTGAGCACTAATGAATCACTCAGGGTTATGATGTAGGTTATACGCTCTAAGACACACACACACACACAGTCAGCCTATCCCATGATTCCCTTCTGCACACGTCTGAAGAAGACAGTCCCCTTGTTTGAGGTGCTTTGTACTTAAAGAGAGATATTGATGTCAGGTTGTCATTCACCGAGCACAACACTCATGCAAACAGAAGCGGTGTGATTTTAGACACTGTGTGTTTAACCTTTTGTGTACTTTCTAATCGTAATATGCTCTTTAGCACTGATTCAACGTCGTATATCCACCGTATAAGTGACACATACTGAAATAAGCATTAATAAAGTTAATGTTAATGCATTAATAATGACACATGAGCAATAATTATGTTTGACATCAATGAACATCAAACCTGCTGTACAATATCATACAGTACGTGAACATACAGTAAATGAGAGTTTGGAGAAAAAGTGATCAGAAGCAAGAAAAGAAGAGCATTAGTGAATAACTTTTCAGTTTTCTCACAGAACTGCATGTGGATGCTCTGCTAAAGTCCTCAGGAAGAAACACCACGAGGGCGAGGATGTGATATTGGGTGCTGAATAGTTTTTAGTCGCTTTGCTATAACTCAGACGGAAGAACACTGCATGAAGGAGAAGCAGAGTAAAAATATATAGTGGTGGAGAAAATGGGGATATTCATCTCTTTCCTTTGCTGGAGATTACGCTATTTCACAATCAATAGAGCAGTCCGAATACTTTTTATTGGGCGCATTACACCGCAAATGAATTGTAGAGCTGGGCAAAGCCAATTGGATGTGTGATGGAAGATGTGCGAGCCGCGCTTTGACAACGCGTTACATTTCCAGAACATGTAGATTAATGGCATTCAACACATGCCACATCTCTGGTATTTATTAGAGTCCATTACAGCAGACTCGCGGCCCGCGCCGATGCATCAAGAGCAATTGATTATCTTTAAACCGAGAGGAGCCTAATCTCTCCACAGGAAGTGCACAGAGCGCTTTAAATATGTTCCACTTGGCTCTGTGATATTTTTCACCTTAAAATGCAATTGCTGGCTTTATTTATAGCATTGATGGTGCGGCGCTGCGGAGGTCTTTATCTGGCTGAATTTAGACAGTTTTATTAAGACTCCTCCAGGATTTGGGTGGATTTGTCTGCTGCTAGATCATAGCATTAGCATCTTTGAGAGATTACATTCAAGCACAGCAGCAGTAAATACATGTTTATCTGGTAAAGCCTTCATTTATTCGCTCTGATTCCTGCGTAGCTCTCTGTGCAGAAGAAGGCCAGAAGATTCCCTCTGTTCAGAGTGTGTGGATGTCTGTCTGCTCGCTGTCATGAGATCAGCTGGATTCTGTGTCACGTCTCCATGCTGTCCTCAGAGTGTGTGTTACTCTGCAACAATGCAAAGTTGCGGTACAGCTTAGCTGCTTTGTTGGATGTAGTCAGATCAAACACACACACAAAAAAAGTGTGTTTTTAATGTTAGAAAATTTAAACACTTTTAACTTATTTATTTATTTATTTATTTATTTATTTATTTTTTGCAAAAAAAAAGACCTCTAACACTAGCTTGCTTTATTCTTTTTCTATTCTATCTGTTTTCTTTTTATTTATTATGTTAGTTAAAAGCCCTTGCTACGTGCGTTTAAGCTAACAGAGACTTGTTATAGCACTTGTATATCATTGATCTTTTGTTGATTTTGATTGCTTCCAGTGTCCTCATTTGTAAGTCGCTTTGGATGAAAGTGTCTGCTAAATGACTAAATGTAAATGTATACACAGAATTGTGATTATGAAGTTGTAAAGAAATTTTTTTTTTACTAATGTTTCAAAATCATACATTTAATTCAGTATTACTTGCCATTTCCCTGTAATTATTTGTGAAATTTACTATCAATTACTAATTAATTGAAAACTGCGTGATTGCTAGCTTTTTCAAGTAAAATCTTCTCCAATGTCATTCATTCATTCATTCATTCATTCTTTTAATTTTAACTTTATTTATTTATTTATTTATTTATTTATTTATTTATTTATTTATTTTTTTTTTTTTTTTTTTGTATTTTATTTGTTTATTTTTTTATTTTTTTGTTTATTTATTTTTTTTGTGTTAGATGTAGCCTAGACAATTTATATTCATTCAAACACGTTTTTAAGCAAAACATCACAGATCTACTGTAAAAAGATTTTTCAAAGTTGTAAATAAAATATATTTTTGAGTACGCTTTACAAAAAATATTATTTCAGTCTTTCTACTTGCAAGTTTTATGTTTAATTCAATGTTACGTGCTTCTATTTATTTATTTATTGTGAAAATTATTAGCTAATTTACTAACGTTTGAGGTCAGTAAGATTTATTCATTTTTAAAAGAGGTCTCTTCTGCTCACCAATGCTGCATGTATTTGATCGCAAATACAGTAAAAACATTAATATTGTGAAATATCAATCCAAATTAAAACAGCTGTTTTCTGTGTGAATCTCTGTTAAACTGTAATTTATTTCTGTGATGTGCAGCTGTATTTTCAGCATCATTCCTCCAGTCTTCAGTGTCACATGATCTTCAGAAATCATTCTAATATGATGATTTGCTGCTCAAGAAACATTTCTGATTATTATCAATGCTGAAAACAGCTGTGCTGTTTTTTGCTCAAAATGGACAATATTTACATGTATTCAATCCATTGCAAGAAAAAAAAAAAGGATTTTTTTTTTTTTTTGGTCATCATTATACAGCTTAACATGTATTGAAGCTCTCTACCCCTCTCGCAGTGTGTTTAATCACATTACAGATGTGTGTATTTCACACACGCTGCACCTGAAGACCCTCATCCGTTTCTCTATTGCAGTGGAGGCTCATGGGAATGCTAGCATGTAAACGCCTATGGGATTAGCCAGCCGTGTCGTCTCTCCAGCCCCATCCTGCTACTTATCTCCTATCTGCAATACAAATGAAGCACAAACTTAATTCAATTTGATATGATATCCTTGCATTTTAAAGGCAACTTTCTTCCCCGAGACGAGTGCATTGGGAGAGAGAGAGAGAGAGAGAGAGAGAGACAGAGAGAGAGAGAGAGAGAGAGAGAGAGAGAGAGGGCTGCTGTGCTGCAGGAGATATGGCTGTCCCCTAGAGTCAGATCTGTATTCTCTCGTTCCCGCAGCTCTAAACAGGATTTGGCATGGAGTTATGCTCCGGAGCGGATGAGGTGGGGAGTATGTTGTGTTGAGATGATATGGTTTGGTTCGCACGTCCTTACTGAAAACTAACTAGTTATCTGGAGAAAAATGAGCAAAACAAAACAATCTCCACTGGTTCTTGGCTGCTTGGTAGAGAAGCCTTAACATATCCATTGCTTTTTCTTTCACTGGAGTGATTTAGTGTCACAGCTCTGCTGGTTTATTTTCACTAGTATATACAGGATATGGTTTTCTAAAGAACTGTAGGAACATGACAAGCTTCTTCAGTGATGTCAGACTGTAAACACATGCACTAAAAAGTTTAGTAACACTTTACTAAAAGCCACTATGTACTGTAACTGTAATGCTTTGATTATGCCTTGTAATGCAGCTTATAATGCATTGTATTATCTCATTGATAACTGTAATCACAGTTATAATACACATCACATGTATTTACAGTATGCATTCACTGATGCACCCTTAGAAAGTGTGATGCATTAAAACACATGACAAAAAATTTCAAATGTAACAAGAAATCTTCAAATATTACAATGCAGTTTGTATATTCCCATAGTTCCCATGCTGAAGTTTGTGTACCTGTGTAGATTCCTGTAATTAGCACTTTGACAATCATTGTGTTTGATGTTAGAAAGATGCAAATATCCTGATCCTGGAACGAGCTGCAAACAAAGGCTCAGTGTTAGGCCCATTATTTCCGACAGCGAGGGCAGAGACGTCCGTCCTGTGGGATGTGTACCAGTGTTTCCAAATCTGATCTGGTAACAGAAAACAATGAGAAGGGCCTGCTGCTCCGATACGCCATGCTCTCTTAACTCTGTAAATATGCATGTTTTCTTTCTTTTCTTTTGTTAATTGACACGCAGAGCTCATTATTTCTGGTTTGAATTCATTTGTGGCGAATGATCTCGGAAAGACACGATGCTCTGTGATTGTAATGATGCTCTCAGTTCACTAATAGCTGCTTCTGCGAGTTTCTCCAGCATCATTCCTTTCATCATAACCAAACCAAGATAAGCTTCAAAGACAACATCCCATTCGGCTCTTCCATCTGAAGAACAGACTCGTGTGTGTTTCCGCTGGAGAAGTTCCTCGCTGGATGCACACAGTTCATTGGGTTTTGGAGCGTTTTCAAGCAGCGGCTCCTGGAGACGAGTGTTTATCTGTGGTGCAGAGTCGGGGCTCCTCCAGGGGCCGCCTGAGGAAACAATTCCCTTCCGTTCACTGGCCGCAGGGCTCTCAGGGCCACCACGCAACAGAAAAGAGAAAAACTGGCTCTTTTATTGATACACTTCTGCTGTTTTTCAGCATACAGACAAAGACTGACAAAATGCATTGTGTTTGGTTTCTCAGTGGGGCAGGTCACCCAAAAATAAGCATTTTATTTCACCCTCGTGTCAGTTTTTTCTTCTGTGGAACACAAAAGAAGATAGTTGTAGTTTGTCCATACAGTGGAAGTCTATGGCGTTCAATGTTGGTTTGGAAACCAGTTTCAGGGGTACTATTGTTTACTAAAACATTACTAACCCTAACTAACTAACTATATATATAAAATATTAACAACAACTATAATAGTATCTCAATGATTCTAAAATAACAGTGACCTGCGTTCTAAATATTTTCTGTTTAGGTTCTTCAGAAGATATAAAGTCATACAGCTTTGAATCGACATGAGGGCGAGTTAAATGATGACAGAATGATCATATCTGTGTGAACTGTGGCTTTATGATGTCTTTAATAGGTTCAGACATGACTTCTGTGTTTAAAACATCAAACTATTTGATTCTATTTCTACTGTACACTCTCCGGGGAATAAGCTTTTCGGTAATCAATAGTGCTTGAATACAATGTGTACAATACGGTGAATTTCAATGAATCAGCTCTTAATTAATTAGCTACACAATTTTAAAGCCCTTTTTCCATCTGACTGCTCTGAATGGATTCCTCGTTGCTTTCGGGCGTCTATTATAGCAGCTTCAGCTTTGTCAGGCATCATTATTTTCAAATTGGGCTTGTCGGCTCACAGGTTTGAAAAAGAAAGCCATTAAAATTCCCCATCCAGTAAAAATGATCACATCCATCTCGTGGACACAGATGATCGTCTCAGATTAGATGCAGATGTCAATTTTATTTCAGCATGAAATGTCACATGTACAAGTGACTCGTAAGTCTCGTTCTGTGATGGCAGTGTGTTGGGGAACTGTAAATGCAGCTAGAAAAACAAGCACACCTCGATTTACTGAACGGCAGTGTTGAAACTTTGCACTCGACATCTGACAAAGACTTGCTACAAGTAAAGTTTTCACACCTCAGAGCTGACTGCAGGTGTAAAGCGGATCAGGGCGGATGGGGAGGGTTTATGGAGAGAGGGGCAGAGTTAGTTTATGTTTGAGTGTGATTTGCTTATGTTTGAATGTGTTTGTAAGGGATAACTGGGCCATAGGCTCCTGTCACCTCTGGATTTCATTGTCAGCATCCAGCGAGAGGGAATCTTGGCTTGGCCTCTCATGTAATGCTCCCTGGACAAGCAACTGGGCATGTGATCCACCAAATCCCATAACACTGCTGGACTTGATCTGGACTGTGTTTTTCAGTGTGCTGGGCAGATTCACTCCTGCATACAATAGTAGTATATCTTCCGCAGTAAAGCTGTGGAATTTCTGCACCATTAGCAGCTGGATAGAAATGTTATAAACTTATATAACTACTAATAACTAAGAAAAGTAATACAAGTGACAAAAGCACAAAACAAAAATGAATAATAATAATAATAATAATAATAATAAAATACAATTAAAATACAAAGATTTAAATAAAAGCTATAAATTTGCTGAAAATGTCTTCATTCTCAGGCCATCCGAGATGTGTATAAGTTTGATTCATCAGGCTTGTAGAGTTGTGTTTTTTTATTAGTGTGTAAGGTTTTGGATGATTTTGTGTTTTTGGTTGGTGTCTGAGTGATGGTTGATATGGATTGTATGGGTGTCGTAATAATGAGAGTGTAATCAGCTGATATAAAGTCCATCAGTGAACATCTGGAGAAGACAAAAGCTGAAACACATCCAGCATTAAGATGTTTTTAACTTTAAACCATTGCTTGTTTAGAGCTGTTCTGGACTGTTTTGGCCTGTAAACATTGCTTGATCTGTTCAGATTTCTCTCCTGATTGAGGCCAGACAACCTTTTTCACCGGCGGAAGTGTTATTATGGATTATGGACTCTCCTGATTTATTACAAACACACAGTTTTTGTCTTCTCCAGATGTTCACTGATGGACTGGAGTGCTGTGGATTACTTGTGGATTACTGTGATGTTTTTATCAGCAGTTTGGACTCTCATTCTGACGGCACCCATTCACTGCAGAGCATCCATTGCTGAGACACTGATGCAGTGCTACATTTCTTCAAACCTGATGAAGAAACAAACTCATCCTGATCTCGGATGGCCTGAAGGTGAAGACATGGTCAGCACATTTTCACTTTTAGGCAAAGTATTCCTTTTGCTCAGTATTGGCGCTTTTCCACCGCATGATATGGCTCCGTACAGTTCACTTCTGGGGGGTTTCCACTGGGTACAGTACCTGGTACCTGGTACTTTTTTTAGTGCCACCTCAGTTGTAGTTCCAAGTGAACCGTACCTTTACCAAAACATGACGTGTAAACTCTGCTGATCACGGACTGGCCGGAGAGAATCGTCTGCATCACTGAACTTGTGACACAAACACAAAAGAACCACTAGATTTAAATCAGTACAGCCAGCAAAGGATCGAACACAACTGTTTTGAATGAGTGCACCTTTTTTTAACAACCAAAAAGTTTTGTTGTCTGTTGTGGAAGTACAGACGTTCCTCTCGTTGATAGCAGAGGAGCGGATCCAGCGAGAGCTTGATGGGGCGTCACGGAATGAAAATGTTTTTTTAGGAGTTGTGGTAGTAGAGGCGGCGCAACTAAACAACATGTGAATAATCCCGCCCACTCTAAAGCGATACTAAACTGCAGTGGAAACGCAAACCGTGCCGTGCCGAGTCGTACCACGCAGTGGAAAAGCACCATAAATGTAAATGTAGTGTGTAATTGCACTTCAGAGCAAAAAGTGTACTTACAGTGTAATAGGCATTTGTCTTTAAATATCATTGTACATAAAACAATTCAGATATAATGTTTGTGAACAGAACATGTTTAACCAAAAGAACAGATGTTGGTGATGTTGCTGGGTGTGTGTGTGTGTGTGTGTGTGTGTGTGTGTGTGTGTGTGTGTGTGTGTGTGTGAGAGAGACACTATGGCGCAGTCACGAGCGATAACTCCACCCGCGGAGCCCCTGGGACGAGGACTGAGGCTCACCGTCTGGAACGGAGTGTGTCCCGGGCGTGTGTGTACACTACAACCGCAAAATTGATTTGGACAGCTGCTCGACAGAGCCACATGTGTCCCAGGTTAACTTTACAGAGGCCGATGTCAATCCAAACTCACACAGGGACAGAAAGCTACTCACAGATACAGTACACTTCAGATCAGCACACGCTGCATTATGCATGTTTCTGTGCTATTATTAACTTCTAATGAATGTCTTGCATGTGTTTTAGAAACAATGACAGTATATTTTATGCATTCAAACTCTAAAATGTACCATTGATACAGGAATAGAAATCATTATTCACTCACCATCATGTAGTTTCAAAGACTTGTGAAAATGAAGTACACTTTACTATATACTGAATATGCACTCGTAGTGTACACATTAAAAAAAAAAAATAAAATAAAAAAAAAAAAATCTGTAGTTTTTACAAATTAATTTTGCCAGCTGTGGTTGCCAGAATAATTTTGTAAAAAATACAGAAAAGCTGTAAAAACATTTACGGGCAAAACCTGTAGATTTTACAGTATAAAACTGTAATTTACAAACAAGAAAATTTGAATGTAAACCAGTAAATTCAACAATGCACACTGCTATTAAAATCTGTTTTGTACCTTTAACATACTGACAACCAGAATAATAATGCAGGTGGTAAAAGAGAATGCCACATGAAGAATCAAAGCTCATCACAAGTAGCTTTGCCACAAGCAGAAGTTTATATTTATATATAGAAGGTGCACAGAATCATTCCTGCAAACACAAAACACCATCATGGTGACACACATGATACTTAAATAATGCAATAAACTTTCATTAAACAACAGAAGATGTAACATAAAGACCAAATGTACATAACTGATAACAACAACTATTAAAAAACATGATTATTTTAAACAAAATTCTTTCAAATGTGGAGTGTCACGCAGGGAATTCTGGGAATATCAGTTTACAGTTTTTGACTGTAAATTATACATTGAGTTGTTCTTTTTTACTTCTAAAAACAGTAAAATGAACAGCATTTTACTGTAAAATTAGATGAAATGTCTGGTTAGATCTTTTACAGTTTTTCCCTGTATATAGTACGGGAACTTACTGTTAACCTGTATTTTTTTTTTTTTTTTTTTTTTTTTTTTTTAGCATTTAAAAAAAAAATACAGTTAAAATTACACTTATTTTTTACAGTGTACTTCAAAACTTACTTTTAAAGAACTTTACTTTGAGATAATATTAATGTAATAAAAGGCCACCTTAGTGCACTTAAAGAGAGTTTTAATGATTTTGTTTTAATTATCTTTTGTCATGCTTTAAAGAAGTACACGTTTTGGGATGTGATGACTAACATAATAAAACATGTTATTACATTAAAAGGTAATATATTTTAAATGTATTTAATTACAGCTTTATCGTTGCAAATGCATAATTTAAAAATATATTTAAATATACTGTATAGAAGTTTCAATACAAATGCCATTAAAGTATATTTTAGTTTATCATAAATGCTTGCCAGTGCATTCAACAGTAACACTTTAACCATATTTCCAAGAAAACAGAATTATGAAATTACATATAAATTGTACTTAAGTCCTATTTAAGTGGATAAAAAAACAACACCTTTTTAAAGTTTAAGTAATTGCATTTAATAAATAAAATAATATTTAATTGCAGTTAACATGCATTTAAGTGTTTGAATGCATGCAGTTCACACCCAAGTTTTTTGCGAAGTTGTAAAAAAAAATAAAAAATCTAGAGTATGTTTTACAAGAAGATACTCTTTCAGTCTTTCTTCTTGCAAATGCCATGTTTGATTAAGTGTGTTACTTGCTGTTTCTTTGCAGTTTTTTTATGAAATTTACTAGCAGTTCCTGACTGAAAATTGTTTAAAAGTTTGTTTGTTTGTTTGTTTGTTTGTTTGTTTGTCTGTCTGTTTGTTTGTTTGTTTGTTTGTTTGCATTGCATTGCATTGCACTGCAAATAAAAATATAATTTATGACTGGGGCTACATTTCAAGTTTTTCTAAACTTAGATGTGTGAATTACAGACCAAAAAATTATTTGTACTGAATCTTTATTGATATAAAGCTGCAACATGTATTTATTCATTTATGTTTCACCGAAAAAAACAAAAAAAAACAAAACAAATAATGACATACGGGATTAAAACAATGTAGTAAATACTGACAAAACTATCAATTAACCATCAGTTAAGTCAAAAACTGAAATGAAATATGTGCTATTATAATTTATATGAACTGTATGAAGAGAGTCAGTCATTTCTTCAGTCTGTCGTTGCTAACTCTTCTGTCCGCTGTCTGGTGTCAGTCTGCTGTTTGTGAGCTCACCCAGGAAAGGTGATATAATTTGGGCGTTTTAACTTCTAATGCAAGCAGAGCTGAGGAGCAGTCAGTGGCCCCAGCGAGCTCCGGCTTCCACATGGTCTCATGTTTACAGTGCCATCAGATCGGGTCGGCCCGGGAAAGCAGACATATTCGTTACAAACAACTGCACCTGTTTTTAACACCCGCTCAGAGATAGCAGACAAGATAACAGGCCAGGTGAGGAAGCAGCACTTGTCTAGCTAATTATAACATTTAGAAGGACAAAAGAGGATTGGGCTCTCAGGTGGAGGCTATGAACCTGCACGCTTTTATAACAGTGCATTAAAAAAAGAGAGAAAATAGAAGTTTCTTTCTTATTTTTAAGTTTATTATTTATTTATTTTTTTATAAATATTGTGACTATAATGATTCAAACATGCATCTGCTGTGTTGCATGATACCTCATTTTCCTGTACAAATGATGATGTTTGGCTCTTCTTTGCTTTAAGTTTTCTGTGCATTTGGCCTGTGCATTTACATAAACATGAAAAATGTTCAGAATCAGTGCTGTTTAATAAGTGCCTGCATAATAACTGTGCTGTTATCTGAATATCTCCATGTGCTTATATTAAAATCCAGTGATGCAGAAGAGCAGGGACGATTGCTTTCAAACATGTTCGCCTTTCCTCGACACAACAGACTGTATTTTTGCATATCTCAGTGTGTTTGGCCGGATCCTCAGATGCTCATCTGCGTCCTTAATCAAGTTGACAGCTTTAGGCCTCTCATGAAAAGATAACATTTTTTCTAGACATAAGCTTGCATAAGTTTGCGGTGTGCGCTCAACACCTCGTAATCACTGCTGACTAGGTTTAAGTGTGCTTTAGGATCTATTGACTCCATCTTCAGTCAATAAATTATGCCTAGTTCGGGCCGACTGCAGAGATGAGCACTGGATGCGTACGTGATGGACTTCCCCTGCATCTGTGCCGGCTGTTTGTTCTGTGAAAGAAAGAACTCCATCATGCATTTTAATGTCTGTGCCAATTATTATTAATATTATCATGATTATTTTTAAATGCACTGGACTAACAGCCGTGGGACCATGAGCATGGCCGATCTTGTCCGATATGAGAAGCCAGGCAGGGTTTGGCTCGGTAAGATTGGGCAGATAGGAAAACATAAATAAAAAATGAAAAAAAAAAAATTAGGATATTATAAGGATATTATACTCATCTTGAGACAAAAGAAAAGTACCCCCCTCCCCCCACTCAGAAACTTTAAAAGGCCAATCATTTTGAGTGGGAGCACTAGATTGTGTAAAGAAATGTAAGCATAGCACAAAGGTTAAACATCAATCAATCAATCAATCATCCAACAAATAAATAAATAAATAAATAAATAAATTCTTAAATAAAGGAACATTTACTTAAGTAGAACAATGGCATAAGATATTAAGTCTTATTTTTTTTTATTTTTTTTTTGAGAAAAATATCAATAATAATAGATTTTATGCTTAGAACAAAGAAAATATCTGCCAGAGGGGTCAAAAAATTTGCTTTATTCAATTTTATTTATTTTTTGCAGGATGAGGCTGATTTGATGACTGTTTTAATGAAGTAAACAGCAGTAAAACTGATCTCTTTACATTTGAGAACAGAAGCACATGCTAATTACATTATAGTTCCTGTATACTGGCATTTGTTGATCTGGTTTTGTCATTATAATAACGTCATGAAAAGGCATGGTGTTTCCCCAGCTAAATGCTAATATTTATATTGGGCTCATTTTTGCCTGTGTTTGCCCAGCAGTCACTGTGTCGATATGCTTGTTAAAACTCACAGCTAACACTGCTTTGTGGACCAAGCTTTTATCAGTTGATGTATGCTCTATATGAGATACTTATGAGTACATATGCAGACTTTGAGTGTCAATAATGAATGCTGCTCTGTGTTTAAGTATCGGTTCTATCCGCTTAATTGTGTCAAAGGAAATATACAACTGACTAATAGTATAGTGTTTGATTTCCTGAAATAGTTCATGTGTAAAGATACCTCAGCAGGAAATCCCAGCCTTCAAGGAAAGAGTGTGTAGTTTAATTAATAGATTCAAATGGGGACATTTTACCACTCGTAAACTGTTTGTCTGTTTGCTACAGACATAAATGATGGAAGAAATGACTTTATTACTCACAAAGCAACACTCTGGCATCATGGCCAAGAGATTTGCATAAGCAAAAAAGCACTTATGTTTTCATTGAAATTGTTATACATTTGTAAACAGTCACCTCTGTTTCCCTTCACTTGTACTATCTTTGTCCAGCGATGGCAGTCATGCCTAGTGAACAGCCGGCCCAGTCTGTGAGGATTAATGGACATTTATATTTCATTAAATCCGCTGCTCAGCGGAGAATAATGTATCATTCAGCGATATTGAAACATATGTCAAGCCTATCCTCTTACCCATAATTCAGTTAGACTCACATGTGATGATCAAGTGTTATACAGGCCAATATATCATCTGACATTTTTGTTTAAATCTAATGCAGTGACATTTATTGATTTATAGTGTCCAATACACTAGTTGAAGTATAGTTTTGTGTAACTGGCCTCATGAAATATCATTGTGTGTCCCGATGAGAAGCGGTTCTCTGCTGCCCAGGACACTTCTCAGTCTTCTTGGGACAGACAGTGGGTCTGCTGTCAGCTTGTGTTCAGTCTGTCACACTACACTCACCTCCTGCTGTTTCCAGTAATCAATACAGCGCTCTCCACCTCCCACACTAGCTGTTTTGTCCTGCTATCAATAATGGATTTTGTTCCCCCTTTCTAGTCCACACTCCGCCGACTCAACGCACTCCTTTTTGCCAAACACACACTCGCTCACACAATATCAGGTCTAACATTTCTATTGCATTTGCTAATCATTAATCAATAATTCAGGGCGGCTCTCTGGTGGTGAAGAGTCTGTGCTTCCTGGGACATATGGCAGAAGGGCAGGAGACTCGAGTTACTGCCTCGTCTTATCACAAAACGCAGCCAGGGAAAACAAGATGCTTCAAGTTGTGTTTCTTGTGTTCGTCTCTGTCGTTTTTTCAAGAGCTGACTTTTGTTCGTCAGCTTGTTAGCGTTAATGAGCGTGTGACTCTGTTGGCCAAAGCTGCCGGTCGTATATTGTAGCGTTAGTCGACGTGAAGCTTATCACACGAGTCGCTTTTCATTTCCCAGGCATATGTTCTGTCTTTCTACACCCTTAAAGGCTCCAAGAGACAGTTTTAGCAGTAATGCCATTAAAGAACCATTTTTGGTCCCCAAAAAACCTTGCATTCACTCCTTAAAAGAACCATTGTTTCTTTGAAGTTCTTTGAAGTTTGAAGGACATATAATCCTAAATAATTATAATCTTATAGAATAACTTAATAATCTTAAGAACCTTTTTCATAGATGTTAAAGGTTCTACAAGCAACCATTAAGGAGCCATTTATTTATTTATTTATTTGTTTGTTTGTCTGTCTGTTTTTTTTTTATTATTATTATTGTTGTTAAATGCATTTTATTCAATTTTAATTGTTTGTTTGTTTGTTTTTTGAGTGATTACACTTTATTTATTTATTCATTCATTCATTCATTCATTCATTTGTTTATTTGCAGTGGGGCCATAGAAGATCCATTTTTGTTTCACCAAATAAACTTTGGAATCATAATAATTGAATCATAATAAGTGTCCCTTAAATTCGTTTGACTTCCATGTGATCGCTCATTTCTCACTCTTAATTTGCCAGATGTGCTTTTCTACTCTTAAAAAATAAAGATCGCAGAGGGTTTTCACAGTGATGTCATAGCGAAGAACCATTTTTGGCTCCCCAAAGAACCTTTCAGTGATCAGATCTTTCAAAAACAGATGAATCCCACACACTCATACTTCAATGCAGAGTTTCGGTCAGGTGACCTTCATCCAACATTGTTTTCCTTTGTTACCTTTTAAAAGCAATGTCTGGTAAAGGTCACAATATTTTTCCTTTTCTTATTTTATTTTGGTTAGATTACTTATTATTGTGTTTTAGTTTAATTTGCTATGTTCAATCATATATTCATGGTATTTTTTTTTTTTTAGCATTCTACTTTTTTTTATCTCTTCTTCTTTGTTGGTTGTAATACATGTCTAAGATTCTCTGTTTTTTTTTTTTTTTTTTTTTTTTTTTTTTTTTTTTTAAGGGTGAATTTTAACATTGATCACATTTACAGCCATGTTTATTAATGTGCATTGCCCCTGTAAACAAATAAATTTAAACTGAACTAAACTTGACTGAAAAGTTGAATTAAAACATGATTTGGCGTGCTATAGCAGTGTGTTATTTGTATCAGACTAATTGCTTCTCTTTATTCCTATGCACCTGCTCATATGATTTGTAAGCAGTTGTGCTGATGTTTTTATAAACTTAAAAGAACCATTATTTTCTTAATATAAGGAACATTTTAATAATCTAAAGACCATTTTTTTACTACAAAGAATGGAAAGGTTAAAGGTTCTTCATGGAACCATCAGTGCCTGTACTTTGAAGAGTTTATGTGCTAAATCACTGAATGTTTGATTTTTGTGCTGTCGCTCATTTCTACAGTCTTCCAGGGTTTCATTTTTCATCCCAGTTTCTTTGGGTAAGGTGGCACAGCTCGAAGCGGATCATCTCGTGCACCCGTCCTGCGGTCTGGAGGTGAGGATGACCAGCGCAGCGGCCTGGGGTTTTGGCTGGGAATGCTTTACATATGGACGCCTCTGTGGGCATCCATCCCTGGTGAAGGATGACAGCTCTCACACTCACCCGTGACCCGCTGGGCCGCTGATAAATCGAGGATGGCACCGTTACACTCACACTACCAGCCCCGCTCTTGCTCCCAGGGCAAGCCTTTGTTGTCCCAAAAAACAGATGCGCAGTATTTCACTATTGGATGATGAGAACAGACTTCCCACACTTTCTGACCGCTGAATTCTGTGCTGTTCCTATGACCTTTGCAGGCTCTCCTGATTGCTGGATAAGGATTTTTACAGAAACTGCTGATTAGATTGTAATTTCTCTGCCAAGTATCAGTCTTCTGAAATAATAAATTGGAAAAATTGTTAGTCATGCACAAATGTCTCCAATAAAACCATGGTTTGCTGGTAAGTCAACTCAAACGCTCACAAAGAAGAAATTGTAAACGAGAACGTATTTTCCGACAAAAAATGAAAATATATATTTAACTGTGGCAACTGATTAGAAAAGCATTAAAGCTAAAAGCTTTACAAAGTAGAGGAAAAGACTTTCTGAAAAAAAAAGGAAAAAAAAAAAACCTCTTATTATACTCATGATCATCTCTGTCTTTACACTTATGCTTCTGTTCAAAAGTTTGGGCTCGGTAAGATTTGTTAAATTCTCACCAAAGCTGCATTTATTTTATCAAAAAAACTACAGTAAAATAAGTGACACTGTGAAATAGTATTCCATTCTTTAAAGAACTGTTTTCTGTGTGAATCTCTGTTAAAGTGTAATTTATTTCTGTGATGCGCAGGTGTATTTTCAGCATTTTTTTTTTTTTGTGTGTGTGTGTGTGTGTTTCTGTTGTGAAACAGATATTGTAACAACAAGTAACATTACTTTTTTTGTAACATTATAAATGTCTTCAATGTCAATTTAATGCATCCTTGCTGAATAAAAGTAATATTTTCTTTCAAGTAGCATACATATGTGTTTTAAAGTCTGTTTCAGCCAGATGGATGATTGGAAAAGCATGTATGACACCAAATCCCTGGTTCTTTTATTTATTTATTTTCCTTTCTTCCACAGCTCTTCTCTGGCTAATTCTAATGAAGAGGTCTCCGACGGCTTCATTTGCGAGGGAGTTAATTGGTTTTGCTGCTTCCTGCTGGAGTGAGTGTGTGTTTGGGCAGCAAGTGGCTGGGCGTCTCTGTCGCCCCGTTAGCTCACACTTTAATTAGATCTGGCAGCCACCTCATAATGATAAATGCTGCAGAGATGAATGGAAATGCAAATGCTGTTAATGTAGCCCCCGCCTTCACGGCCAGCCATCATTAACACTTTCCTGCTGTCAAATCTATCACTGTCATGTGCGGGAGGGAAGGGGTGTCCCGCCGCTGTGTGCTGGGGGATGATGGGAGGAGAGATCGCAGCTCAAACACTCCACAGAGGCTTTTCCTCAAACTCCAAGAATCTCCAAAATCCATTTCACTACATCTGTGCAGCTCAAATCTGATCATCAGGATCTTCTGAGGAGCGTTTGTTTCCAGAAGCTTTACTTTCACTGTTCCTCAGTGGAGGAATGATCTTCACAAGCCTCCAGAACATCTCACATCTTCTGAGGAGTGTTTATTTCTTCATCTCTCAATCATCACTGGATTGCATTGCATTATACACCGATCAGGCATAACATTAATACCACCTTTCTAATATTGCGCTGGTCCAAATTTATTGCCAAAACAGCCCTGGCCCATCGAGGCATGGACTCCACTAGACCCCTGAAGGTGTGCAGTGGTATCTGGCACCAGTATGTTAGCAGCAGATCCTTTAAGTCCTGAAAGTCACGAGGTGGGGCCATGGATCGGACTTGTTTGTTCAGCACATCCCACAGACGCTGGATTGGATTGAGATCTGGGTAATTTGGAGGCCAAGTCAACATCTCAAACACATTGTTGTGCTCCTCAAACCATTTCTGAACCTATTTTCCTTTGTGGCAGTTTCCATGTAATACTGTTTCCATGAAAGGTCATCTTTCAAATATGCGTACATGTGACTCATAGAATGAACGTGGATACAGAAAACGAAAGAATGCATCTCTTTCAGATGTGGAATCTGTGAATCGCAAATTATCTTGAACTGAATGGTTTCAGCTTTCTGCCTTGTAAATGACTTCTAACTAATGTCATTAACATGTAAAAGATCGCCAGTCAATATCCAAATTATTTACTTGGTTATGGTTATAGTTTTATTTTCAGTTTTAGTTGTAGTTAACTTTAAAACCCCTGGATCAAATGCTGTTTAATATCACAAGAAACATAAATTCAGTCTGACTCAGTCACCTCAGCTCACTGCACTGATGATACAGACCTCAAGAAATGCAGAAACTGAATGAATCAGTCAGCACTGATCTGTGTTGATCATGGTTTGTTGGTGGCAGTATGGTGGAAGAGCTGGATGCTCGCGTCTGATAAAACGCCTCCGCTCATGAACGACATGTTTCGCCTCATTGCAGTGACACCTTAGAGCCGCACTCATGTGTTCAACATGCAGGACCTGCTTCAGCTCCATGAGGTGGAGTCTTTGATTACACACACTCTCTCTCTGTGTGTGTGTGCAAAAGAAAGTACAATGGATTGTTTAAGTAGTGGGTGTGCGTGTGTGTTTCTGTTGATGAAAGTTGCATGACTTTTTTATGCATATATGTGCTGTATCTATACATTCAGTATATGTGCATATGTAGACACTGCATGAGTTTGCAAAAGTGTTAGTGTGTGCACGTAGACACAGGTATTAAATTATAGCTTACGTGCGTGTATATGTGTGTGTGTGGCGTCTCCTCTCATTGCATGCATTAACTATAACCTTGCCAGTGTTGTCCTACAGGCCACGTTAGGCAGCAGCCACAACAACAAGGGCAACTGTCACACTTGATGGCTCCTCTTCTTTTTTCCCCCGCTAAATTATTTACAGCTCAGTGTTGGACAAAGCTGCCCTGGATCTACTGTCGCGTAAAAGAAACCGCTGACAGATTCAGAATGCTCTTTTGTTTTACCCTCACGTTGCAATCAAACATTTGACAAAGTCAAAGGAACTTGTTAGACAAACAGCAATATTGTGAATGATTTCTCTCTGTGTGAAATGTGTTTATTGACGGATAGTTGAGATTCTTGCTTTGATGCAAAGACACTTGCTCTATATTACAGTGATCATATAGAGAAGTGCATGTTTACATTATGCTTCACAACATGCATTCAATAACGCTCTTCCTTACAGTTGCCTGACATACAAATAGGTGTAATCACTGTTTGAGAATTATCACTGAGCAAAACCGTTTTCTTCAGATAATTGGATAGTGTGTGTGTGTGTGTGTGTGTGTATGTGTGTGTGTGTGTGTGTGTACCTCAGAGGACATTTCAGTCATTGCAAGGTGAACACAGGGCCATATGATCCCTCTTACATGGGCTGTGCACATTAGCATAGCACAATATTAAACATGACATTAAATGAGTCAAAACAACTGTGCAGTACACTTTATGTCCCTATTATTTTGATGTGTAAGACAACTAGCTGTTCATTTCCATTCTGTTCATTTTCTTGCCTTTAAGTAAATAATGGATTTATATAAAAAAAGTTTACACATTTAAATGTGTACTGTTTATGGATGCATATTTGCACATTACATGCTTAAAGCATTTTGCGCTATTTTGCACTATTGCACGTCATTCGATAAACACTTGTGTTGTGTTGTGTTGTGTGCAGTCAGCAGAGGGCTCCGGGTTCAACCGGACACACGACATAATGAGAATTCTTAATATGGCCTCACCTGCTGCGACGCTGTAACCGTAGCCATGTTGGAAATGTTTCTAAGCGCTGAGGAACATGTAGCTACTGATGATTTCGCTCACTGCTGGTAAGTGGTTCCCTGTGCAATTACTGAAGCCAGCTGGTGCTGCCGCGGTTTAATCACGGACGGCAGACGAGAGATAAATAAAAGAAAGTGCTGAGTGCCGGCAGCCATTTGCTCAGGGAACATTCAAAATAGCATGTTTGTTTTGATTTCAGCGCAGTGTAAATGTTAAGAAATGAGCAATCAACAGACAGACTAAGCGTTACAGATTAGCAGGTTTAACGGCCGACTTTCACATTTGCTACAGCTGCCCTTCACAGCCAGACAATGAGATCATCTAATGAGGAACCGTATTTGTAATCAAATCTGTCATTAACTATTCATTGGATCAAAAGTTCAGTGGCCATTGTTGCTGTGTCAAGTAGAGCTTTAGGGCCTTACGGGATGAAACTAAATTAGAGCGTGGGTGGGGGGGGCAGCGCTTATAAATAATTTCCGGCAGGCTGCTCTGGCCAGGTGGAGGTCACTAGCGACTAGCGCGGAAGCTTCTTAGCATCACTTGCTGGGTAACCCAATCACCGGCCGTGCCCTGGCAGCCCGCTCCAGACCCATTAGCAATATGCATGCAGCGTTATGCTCCGACTGGGATGATTGTGTGATCGAGTTGCTCCCAGACGTGTGGCGTTAGCAGCCGCTTCTGAGTACTGATTCAGAAGGAATCACCCTGAAGTGATTGTGAATTATGGATTATGGCACTTGGATCATTTTCATTGGGCCTCTCGAATAAGGTCCACTTGATTCCTGTGCTTGGGTCATTCTGAATCTATTCACAATAAGTCTAGGATCATGTGGAATTTACAGAAGATTAAATCTTCCTATGCTTAAACTTAGACCGAGGTCAAGTGTGTGATTTCTTTGACATTGCACGGGTCACTCAGACACATAGTCCCGCCCTAAACTCACGTCATTGGTTAAATCATGAATCTACTGACAGATCTTGGCTGTGTTCAGAATTGCACACTAACATTTACTGCTTTCACAGTACATACTATTTAAACTGGGCATAGCATGCAGATTCGCTGTATGCATAGAGAACACATGTGACACTGCATTAGCCAAAGTGTGCCATACACATCAGGGGCCTCTGTTTTGTTCTTAGAATTAAAGGTTTAAGTGTCATTTTTAGGCTGCTCTGCCTCAGCCATCTGACAGCGCTTGTCAATGTCCAAATGACTGAGACAGTTTAATCAGTTTAATGCTGAAAGAGAGCAAGGTGAGATGGAAGTAGCAAAACATTTAATAATGGACAACTGTTTTATTTCTCTGTGTAAGAAAATGTGTGTGTGTATGAGATTTATTGCAATGTATGTTTACACATACGAGGAATTTGTTTTCGTGACAGAAGCAGAAGCTCCGCAGTGCAAACAGAATGACAGAAACAAAAAAACACAATAAAAGAATAAAAAAATACAAAAAATACAAATATGGACAACTGTTTTATAATGGAAATGATAAAAGACCGACAGTAATATGTAGCAATGCAATGTATAATGACACATATTATGCATTACAAAAACGTTATTACTTTGTTTTGGATGTGATTAATCGTTTGACAGCAACACTTTTAAATTATTATTAAATTAATAAAGTTTATTATTATTATTATTATTATTATTATTATTATTATTATTATTATTATTATTATTATTATTGTTGTTGTTGTTGTTGTTGTTGTTGTAATATTAATTGACAAACTTTGTTTTTAATTATTATTAAAACAATACAGTTCATTATTACTACTATTTAGAGATTATTTTATTTTATTTTATTTTATTTTATTTTATTTTATTTTATTTTATTTTATTTTATTTTATTTTATTTTATTCCAGCCAATTTAAATTGTATATTTATTCCTTTGTAGAACCTCTTGGAAACCACAACACGTCCTGTATGTCTTGTATGTGCACTCTTTGCCAGTAAAGCTCGCCTGATTCAGATTAAATGTATAAATCTCTCATTTTTTTAGTGCTTGTGCCACATTAATTAAACCTAGAAACAATCAAATGGTAAAGGAACATCAATTTATACTTTTACAATAAAAGAATGCTATGGAAACCACATACGGCAAAGAACGTACTGAAAAACAAGTAAAGCATGGGTTGCTTCTCTCATTACCAAATATAAGACTTCAAAAGTGATTAAAAATAATTACATTCTTCACTTGCACACATTAAAATGCGATGAGCAAAGCTGGGAGGGAAAAAGAAGAAAAAAACAACAGATTGGCTGCAAACTTGCACAGGTTCCTAGTAGTGTGATTTGACATTGGAAAGTTGTCAACATGCCTTTAACATTTGTTCCTGTTACTGCGAATTTACCTGCTGCATCCTGACAGAAGCCATTACAGTGAGTGTCCGAGCGGATGGGACGCTGTTCTGCTGCAGGCCATATGTCCTCAGGACACACTACAGCAGACCTCCATCAAATATTCACTCCGGAAACACTTCCTTCAGCTCAGCAGATGCCCATCACCCTCCATCCCTGACCGGCCAAAACACAAACTCACAAGGGTGATCAGACACGTGTCCACTACAAAATATCACAGAACGAAAGTTTATTTTAAAAGCAGTGTAAATATATATACAAACACATGCATTGATATATTTACGAAAAATTGTATGTTTCTATATTACAGTAAATATATTTATATATAATATAAAATATAAGAATATAAATATATACTGTATGTGTGTGTATTTATATATACATACATACGTATACATAATGTAAACAAAAACTTTTATTTTGGATGGAATTAATCATGATTATTAGTTTGATAGCACTATTTTAAACAAATAAAATTCAAAACTGTTTTATTTTATTTATTTATTTATTTTTTTCAGGTCAGCTACTTTCTCATCCCATTTTTTTTTTGTTTTATGAGGCACTGGCTATTTCTTATTCCTATTTTTTTTTTTTTTTTTATGTCACTTTATCTAATTCTGAGCAGTCTCTGTTTTCTGTTTTTGGGTTCCTTATCTCTGATATCCTGCTGTCATATGCTTTTCAAACATATTGACAACAGATGCTTTTCTCTGTCTGCTCAGGCTGTGTGGTCAGACACTTCCTGTACTGCTGGGCTCAGTGTCAACCATTCACCTGTAATACTGCAGGAAGAGCCATAATTGCTTTAGATATTTTGGCTAATGCTAATGCTATTCTGCATTTTCCCAGCAGTGACGGCCGGAGTTATTGCATCAGAACTGATGACCGCCTTTATGTGTTCCTATAGAGTCTCCAGCCGACCCCAGCACCATATACAGACCGCCGGGCATTTAGCCCTCAGGACACGGAAACACAGCTCAGCATGTTTGCTGAAAATCCAATTATTTGTCCAATGCTTGGAATTCAAAAGTGGATTCGAAGTGCTAAAGCAATTACGACTCACTTGGAGTCGGCTGAGAAGGTGTAAAGGCCAGCAGCTAGAGCTGTATTGTTTTAACCCATTTTTATACACACCGAACGATTAAATTCTGCCTTTCCTTCTCCTTAGTATCAAGACTTTAGCATTTAAAGCTTAAAATGAGGCTGTCACGAGCAGATATTTTCAGCGGCTGTTACCAACGGCTCAGAGTTTGGCTTCAGCAGTTAAAGTCAGCATGAAATGGAAGTTGCAATCATCTTTTCTTCTATATCTTGAGTGAAACAGGCTTCACAAATGAAAAAGAAAAAAAAAAAAAATAGAATTGATTGGATCATTTTCTAATTGTTTATTTGGGGTTTTATTTCTATCTCAAGTAAATGCAGGTGGAGGTGAAAATAAAGCTGAAACTCAAGCATGAATTGTTGAGATGCCTTGGAGGATGAAGGAGAGCTGTAGGGTAAAATCAATGATGTTCCTGTAATGTGTGTTAAATTATAATGTGCTTATTTTGGAGGCTTCTCCCTGAAGACAACTCTGCTGCTCAGTCCTGTCACAGGTCTCTTGTTCATTTCATCTCTCTTTCTTTGTAACTTTTTGTGAAGGAGTCCAGAGCTATATTCTGGATCAAGTTTGAGGTCTTTCTCTTATTTGTGCTGTTTCTTGAATAATATTACCAAGGGGAAACATGTATATTGAAAATAGCAGAGGACCTAGGACAGATCCTTGTGGCACTCCATATTTTACTGGTGATAAATGAGATGACTCCCCATTTAAATAAACAAAGTGGTAGCGATCGGACAGGTAGGATCTAAACCATCTTAGAGCATGCCTTTGAATACCTGTATAGTTTTGTAATCGATCTATGAGTATGTCATGATCTATGGTGACAAACGCAGCACTAAATCAAGTAAAACTAGCAATGAGATGCAGCTTTGTTCTGATGCAGGAAGCAAGTCATTTGTAATTCCTGAAGAGGTTTGGCAGAGAGAGACCGGGACTTGTCAATAAGAAGTGTTCTTAATTGTTCTGAATGTGCACTTGTAGTGTACTGTAAATCATGCAGCTATGTTTTAATACACTATGCTTGCAGATCATATACGTATAATATTAATGAAAAAAAATTCACTTACAAAGAGACACTTTCATGACTACGTTTCTTAACACACTTTTAAAAAGTGCATTTTGCAATAATGTCAGTTAAAATGTTTACTTTAAAGTACATTTAAATCATTATGTTTTAATATTCTTCTGTTGTTCTTTAAAGAAGTACACTTATTTTGATGTGTTGACTGACACACTAAAGCACATGTAAAGTACTTGGTTATAATTTTAACTGTGGTGTGTTATTCAATATTTATAGTAAATATATTTTAAATTAATATTAAAAACTAAATTGCAGCTTCATTATTGCAAATGTGTGCTCATAAATATACTGAAATGCATGGCATGCAAGTTTCAATAGAAATATCATTAAAGTATTCTATAGTTTATCTTTAATCCTTGTCAGTACATTCAGCAGTAACTTTAACCATACTGCATAGACAATATAATTATGACATCCCATGTGAAAAAAGGGCACTACCATGTGTTTAAAGTGCTCTATTTTCATGGAGTAATTGTGTGCTTAATATACTAAAAAATATTATTTAGGACTTCTTAAGATAATCTTAAGAACACCTAAGTGTACTTAGTACACTTGAGTGCACTAGTGTATGAAATGTACGGCAAGTGGTAACTGAATATTTTTTTTTTTTAATATGTTTAAAGCATATTTTCGTTCATATTCATGGTGTCTCAAAATAGCACATTTTAAGATGGTCAGATGTCCATTTCTAGATGATTTATCAGCTTCATGTTGCTTCTGTTGTAAAACATCAGCAGTATTTGTGATTGAATAATGCTGTAACTCACATGACATCATTTCTCAAGAACATCAGTGTGGTCGTGTTACTCAAGTCAAGTGTGCAGTTGACTATTTGAGTATCAGTGAGGCACTTAAATAACATCTGAAAGGTAAATACTGATCTTAGATGGGTGCAAATTAAACTTTAACTTCTGTTTGTTCTTTCTTATTGACACTGTAACATAATTAGACTCCTGAGACCATCAAGGTTCGAGAAAAACTGTTGAAGTGACGAGCAGACGTGAGCCCTGAGGCCTCCATTTACATATCCGTTAAAGCTGATGGAAACCCTGAAGTTCCTCTGAAAGTCATTGGAATATCATGCAATACGTCAGACCACGTCAGAATAATGGAATGAGCTTTAACCTTGCTTCCATGTCACCTGATTCACAAAAACACATCCCAGCATCCACATCAGACTCTTGCTGATCAAAACTCACTGTAAATTAGCATCGTACGCGTGTACATAGATTAATGCTTAATATGAAATGGGAGTGCTATGTTAACCACACTGATAAAAGAGATTCAGTTATTCAAATCAAACACATATTAATGCTGCAGCATTAAACAGTCCTTTAGTTCCAACAGTTCATGTAAAAGTTCTGTATCTGATTCTGAGTATATGGCAAGGTACTTTACATGTAATTAAATCATCAGGATCAGACCGAATTCATGGGCTGCAGACTTCAGCTAGAGCATTCTGGGAAATTAAGTGTTCTTCCGCTATGGTCAGGGGAATTAAAGTTATTTATTTATTTATTTATTTATTTATTTATTATTCATTTAAATATTAATAAATGCACACTACTGGTCAAAAGTTTAGGATTTCAAAGTTTTAGTAATTTTTCATTCATTTTTTTTTATTAATTATTATTATTTTTTTTATAAGTTTTAGCTATTTTTAGTCCATCAAGTTAAACTAAAAGAGAAATGTTGCTTTGCCAACTAGCGTTATTTATTTATTCATATATTTATTTATACAATTTATTTATTTGGTGGAAATGGTCATACATTTTATTTTTCAGGATTTATTTGAAATACGAATCTTTTACAATATTACATGTCTTTACTGTCATTTTTGATCAGTTCAATGCATGCTGATGAATAAAAGTAATATTTATTTGGGACTAACACCAAACTTCTGAACAGTACTGTACAATGATTAAATACAGATTATGTGGCAACCACTGATTATTAATATCAGCAACACTGGGATATTCTAAACTTACTGATGGAATGGAATGAATTAATTAACTTTATGCTTATTTCATTCTATTTTAATTGCACTTCCATAAATTGGTTGCTTAATTCAAACTCAACTGTATTTTTGTCATTTTTTGGATTCAGTGCTGAACCAAACAACCCCACACTCATTTCTTTTTTTCCCCTCGTGCTGATTAAAATTATGTTTTGGGCATGCAGGAGTCTCATGAATGTATTATTGTTACATAAGGCGGTGCTGGATGTAGGATGTGGAAGTTTGCCGGCGCAGGTCAAAGCAAAGACAGCGGCTGCAGCTCGATCTCTCCGCCGCTGAGCTCCTAAACAGCAGAGAGACGCTGACCGCTGTGCAAATCATAAACCTCTCAGTTTGATGATCAACTGAGCAGTAAATTAATTAATCATCATTTTATGCCTCATCAAGCACTCGGGCGAGTCCCGCCACAGGGGCCCGGCCCAATTAGCCAATGGAGGGGCCAATTGTTTAGTTTAGCTAGGTGAGCAGCGGGCTGCGCTTTAACAAGCTAATAAATATGTCATCTGTCTGTGTCAGCGGAGGAATGCTGGCGCACCTGTAAAGGTGGAGGTGGATGACTCAAACCCCCCTCGGCTCGCTGCGTCCACAAATAATCTGCTTCTCCAGCAGCATCAGCGGTGACCTCCCTCCTGCGGAGACTTCTCAGACACGCTCCCTCTTTCTCTGGATCTGCTGTGCAAATGGCCCAGATTAGTTCCTTCAGCCAAGGTTATCAGAGAGAGAGAGAGAGACTGCAAAGACTGAGAGTGACATATTCACTAGGAATCTACTGAGATGTTGCAGTATGTTGATCTAGTCTCTCATCACGTGAAATGATTTGGGTCTTGATCTTTACACATGTGATTTATGACCTACCCAACTCAAGCTGAGCATCTGAGTCCTTAGCCATCTTTAAGAATCGGCTAAAACAAACAAACAAACAAACAAAAAACTACCACTAGCTTCTTTTTGTATTATTTTTATTTGTTATATAATTTTAAAAAAGAAAAAATATATATATATATCAGAAATTGATTTTGATTGCTTCCATTGTCCTCATTTTAAGTCACTTTGGATAAAAGCGTCTGCTAAATGTAAATGTAATTTAAATCTACTACATAATTATGATCACATTCACAGCCAAGGCATCTAAACAACTGGTTTAAACAACCGGTTCCACCAGTGACATGCTTCTCGTGAATCATCCAACCTGGTCTCATAAAAATACGTACCACTTTTTGTGCAACACTGTTTTTACATTCCTTACTGCACGTTTTGCCGCAGTTTCAAAGAGAAATGTCCACTGAGCGGGACTTAAACACTGGTTCAATTCGTGAACCCTGGCACATTTTTATTACGTTGATATAGGTACGTATTGCTGTGTTTTTATTATGTTGCTTCTGGTACGTATTGCGGCGGTTCAGAATCCAAATATCTGGGGACTGTCGCTAAAGCTAATGCTCTATCGTGTTGGAAATATGCCCTACACCAAACCCAACCCTAAACCTACCCAAAAGTGTTAACAGATGCAAAACTGATATAAAAACGCATTTGCTGATGCAACCGTGCCATTTCAACTTCCTTATTTGCAGATTTGAACTGCTTTGTCAAACAGTGGTTTCACAGGATTCAAACCAGACCTCCTCGCCTCTCAAGTACGTCTCCTTACTCCGTGAGCTACCGAACAAACCTACTGTCTATGAAAACCCATAGATCTGAAGCTGGAGATGTGCGATGCTAACGTTCAAAAGCATCAGTTTTCAAATCTCCCAGCATATTAATATTGTTTTGAAGTCATAACATGTTATTCTTCATGTAATTGTCTGAAAATGACATTTTATTAATTGAAACTCTGTAAATTTGTGTGAAGAGGAATACAAGCTGTCGAAGTTTTACTGCCTCTAGTGTTCATTTATTTTGGAAACGGCAGTGATATGTACTTAATGTTAAGTATTCTGTGTCTCACTAAAAAAAGTGCACCCAGGTAGATTTATGCCATAAATGCAGGTTCAAAACTGGCACGCAACGTGTCCTGTAAAGACAGTAAGAACCCTGTAAATAAAATACAAAAACTAAATGTATGTATTTTAAAAGATACACAGTAATACAGGAGCAGTAATAGCATGAAAAGCTTGTGGTCTAAAAGAGAAATAAGCAACCAAAAAGACTTGCAGATGATGGACGAAGTGGGACTAAAAACGTGTAACACGGCACTGCGCTCTGAGTTTCTCCTGAAACTGAAGAGAAGAAAGAGTGACACAAGGGGCCGTATCATCTCTGCTGTGTAGGCCGGAGCTGGCAGCAAACCTAAGCTGGACAAAGCTTCTAAAAGCCTTAACATTGTCACTACAAATTTCTGTGCTCATGACAGAAAATGACATTGTGTGCTCCAGCCAGAGGGAACCTGGAGCCATGCTACAGGCGGTGAGGGATAAGCAGATGTTACTGCCCGAGGAGGGGCTGGATTGTGTGCTTCTCCAAAGGGCCTGAGGGACGGGGGAACTATTGAAAGCACGCATGAGGAGAGCCAAAACAAGAGAAGGTAACCTTGCCTGGAGTCCTCTTCACTGGAGTGTGTGCACTTACAATATTCCAGCTCGAGTCTCCGGCGCTCGGCTGACCGTGTCATGTCAGAACCGCTTCTGAGATGGAGCGATCCACAGAAATGGGACTGAAACAAATGAAGTTTGCATCCCTGAAACTGCTTTTTTGCAAGGTTTTGCATCTGGACACAGATATGATGTAGGAGATCGGGTGGCGACTTGATGCAGATCCGAAAATATTGCACGAAAGTAAACAAAAATCTGTAACACATTAGTTTATGGTGCCCTTGTTGGTGCCAATAAAGTATAATTAACTTATTTTTTTTAATATTAGTTATCTACATGTTCTTACTATATGGTTAAGGTTAGGATGAGGGTTTGGTTTAGGGTTAGTTGCATCTAATGATGCATAATTTATTGTTATTACCATAGTAAGTATATAACATGTAACATGGACACTAAAATAAAGTGTAACCCAAAAATCTCCTTAAAACTGAACTGCGTAGACTCAGAATTATGCTAAATTATTCACATGATCAGGAAAACTAGCAACTGCATAAAACAAAGGCAGATATGTGATTTGCATATTCATGCACTGCAAACCAACTATTGCAAGTTTAACTTGAGAAGCAAAATTACTTAAGATATTAACTTTTCTGAAAATGTTTAAAAAATTTAAATTTAGTAAAAATAAATAAACAAATAAATAAATAAATCTGCCAATGGTCTAGAACAATGATCTTTATCAAAATGGAAAACAATATTATTTTGCTTGCCCCATTTTTTTAAATGTATTTATTTATGTAATTTTGTTTGTTTGTTTGTTATATATCCATTTTATTTTTTTTTATTTATTTTTTTTTTTATTTAGTTTTTAGAAATCAAGATACTTTATGATTTTGAAATAGAAAATAAATGTATCTTAATTCATAAATGCTCAATATTTATATTTGAAAAAAAAAAAAGGCTAAAATACTAAGAAAGCAATGCTTGTGGACTGGGTTTTAAGCACATCTTGCAAATCATATCAATATATATATATATATATATATATATATATATATATATATATATATATATAGATATATATTTTTTTTTTTTTTTTTTTTTTGCCTAAAATCCAATATGTCTCAATTCATTCAAGTGTTTATGTGATTAGTTGCATTAGATGCATGTTGTTCAATCCTCATTCCATCATTATTAGGTGGAGTAATTATGTAATAAAAAAGAGCTACAAGCATTGACTTGTCAACTCTTCCATGTTCCCTTTGGTGACAGATGAGGATATACCGTTCAGGGTTCAAGGTCTTTCTTGCAGCTGCACTATGAGTTTCTTTAGTAGCCCTGACGGTTGACCCACTGTTGCCCTGCAGACAGCAGCCATTTGAAGGGTCACAGAGCAGATAGGTCCCTTCAGCCATCAATCATTGCTTCTCCTTCTCCTACACCCCCCGTGCTGTGTGTGTCACAGAGATCCCGCAGGAGCACGATAAAAACCCCATCAGACTCCAGCTTCTGCTTCTTCACCGAGCGGAGCACGATTTCATCTAAGCAGTGACCAATCACAGCAGACTCGGTTTTTCAACACTATAACAGGGCGCTCGTGAAAACAGGTGCTGCAGCAATACAAATTGTATGAAAAATAATACATTAAATCATGTAAAGCTGTTCCTGTTCTATAACAATATATAATAATATTATGTTTCAGTAAATGCTTTCTTATCTTCGTCTATTCAACCCGGATGACGTTTACAAGTGGAGATACATATAATCTACACTTAAAAATACTTTTAAAATGATGACTTTTTAGGGAAATTATATACTTAAGAATATATAACTTCGTCATCTGCTACTGAAACATGTATATTTGTAATTACACATACATAGTGGTGTAGCTATAATTCAGTACATGTAAAGTTTAAAATATTACAACGCTATAAAATGTAATTTAATGTAAAACTTTACATTTTATGTTATTGCAAAGTGTGCATTTTAAAAGTGTCTTAAGAAACTTTTCTCTCTTTAAGTGCACTTAAGTGGCCTTTTATTTCATCTTGAGTGTGAATATCATTAATTTATGACTGAAAAATATGCATCGAGTGCAAAAATATATATATATATATATATATATATATATATACACATTTATTACTTGTGCAACACTTTTACAGTTTTATGCAACATACATTTATATGTACATTCAATGCAATTAAGTGCACTTCTTGTTTACAAGGGCAAATATGTAGTTATCTCAATAAAATCATTTGAGCAGCAGCGCAGCTTGAGCTCAACTGTATCATCGGCTCAGCCAGGGCTAAATATCATAGTAGGAATGCTCTGTTTTGACAGAGATATTCACAATCATACAGTGACATTCTTGATTGATGCATGTTCGATCCGTGAAGAAAAGCCTGTCTGACAGCAGACTAATTGCGTGTTTCTCCTTTCCAGCAGTTAAACTCGCACGGCTTTCCTCTGACTGACAGTCGGACGAGACGCTCGTCTCTCTTGCGCATCCCTTTAATGTTTGGGTTATTGCCTTGAGAATTTCTGCAATACCATCTGCCATATCTCTTCATCAAATATCCTACAGGAGCTTGCAGATGGGAGGTTATCAAACCAGGAGTATGAGGCAGTGTTAGACACAGTCAAACTATCCTAATACCCTGAGTAGCCATTTGTCAAAATGAATTGTGGTCAAGAATGCTATTAATAATTTGGAGGGAAAAAAAAAAAACATTCCTGTGTGAAAGCCGTTCGTATTCCTCTCTCTCTCTCTCTCTGAAATCCCCAGCAGGCACATCACAGAAGCCTGATAAATCACAGCCCAGGTGCTGCTCTAATTTGTCAAATTCTCTCTCTGCAGTCGGTATTAAGCTATCTGTCACTGCTTCGATCCCACCAGCCGACTTGGATGTTTTCACTCGTGTGCTTACTCATATTCCTGAGAGTATAGTTGTGTTTTGACATTGCTAAATGAGGAGCCATGGGTGATTAAAGATTTCTTTTGAAGGCGCGAGTCACCAGAGCGTTTGTGAGAAGTGGCCTTCGGGGCAGTTTGGTGGATTGTGTTTAACCACGGGTCATTTTTGATGGAAAGAATCTGTATTGATTGAGGCATTGTGTGACGACTTCTTTGTCATCCGATCGTTGGGAGCCGAGGGCCTTCCTTCTGCTCTGCTTATACGTGCATCTGCTTCAGTGCTGTAAATCAAAACATATTTCCTCATGGAAACCAGAAGGGCGAGTTGTTAAACCTGACATAACAGGCCTGATAGTTTACAATGGAGCGTTTAATTGCGAACAAATCTGACAGATGTGTATAGGTAAACGCACAGTGATTAAATTTTACGGGGTAGGTGGTCCATGTTACGCCAGAGAATACAGACGTGACGTGACTTGTTGTTAAACCGCAGTACATATTGCTGGAATAACCTGTACGATTGACTGTTTGTCAATGTACTAATGAAGTCGACTCTTAAAGCCTGTGGCAGGAATGCTTCCAGAGCCCTGATTGCTCCTCAGTGTGATTTCTAACACCACTTCTCATTCCCTTCAGTCTTTATTTGAGGATTGTGTTCAACAGAAAATGTTCACTACTTAAAAGAGACCAACGTCCTCTTTCGTATCACACATATAAAAATTCGTGCAACTGCTGAGTCAATTCAGATATTGTCAGGGAGTCTAAGTCACCACGTCACTTTATGAACGAGGTGTTCCTCCAGCATCTCAGGAAGTACCACCTCTATCTGAAGCTTGAGAAATGTGAGTTCCACCGTCCCACCGCGCAGTTCCTTGGCCATTCACCATTTAGAGGCAGATTAATGAGGTCACCTACCTGCTCGAGCTCCATATTCCATATTCACCCCGCCTTTCACATTTTCCCCCTTAAACCCTTCTCTCCTTCTGCACCAGGACCCACCAAGCCAGAATAGTTGATAGCTGAAAATGTGTCATCTGAGATCAGGATGAGTGTGTTTTTTCATCAGGATTGTAGAAATGTAGCATTGCATCAGTGTCTCATCAATGGATGCTCTGCAGTGAATGGGTGCCGTCAGAATGAGAGTCCAAATGGCAAACAGCTGATAAAAACATCACAATAATCCACAAGTAATCCACAGCACTCCAGTCCATCAGTGAACATCTGGAGAAGACAAAAGCTGAAACAAATCCAGCATTAAGACGATTTTAACTAAAATACATAGTGTCCATAATCCATAATAACACTTCCTCCAGTGAAAAAGTGTTCTGGTGTGAATCAGGAGATAAATCTGCACAGATCAAGCAGCGTTTAAACAGCTCTAAACAAATATGTGTCTGGATTTTGATGTGAGAGACAACAGCAGATGCACTTTATTATATGGATTTATTCATATGGATTTTATATTATGTTAAAATGGAAGCAGACTTATTTCATACAAATATATGAAAATATTAATAATATAAATAAAAGTTCAACAAAACAAAACAGTATGTGTGTGTTACTAATTTGTGAGTGGAACTGCTATTAAATGCTGTTTAGTATATTGAAGGTCAATTGGGATGAATACTGTCGTTTGGTATTGAGATTGTGAAGAGCTTGTCAGATAATTTCAGAGAGAGAATTATTCAGTTTCAGTTTTTTTGTAGATCTTTTTATTTCCTCACATCTTTTGACTTGCTTTCGGCTCCTGATCTCTTTTTCACAAGCGTCTGTTTGTACATTTTTCCACAAAAGGTACAAGCGCACAAATTGCGTGTCAAATGTGCAGACAGACACACAGACTGTTCAGTATCTCCCCAAAACACTCCATCAGTCAAAAGCTGCTTTCCGTAGTTCCATATCAAAGGCTTGCCCATGCTTTCAGAGAAGAGCCGGTGGAGGCAGAGTGAGGGTTTGCTAAGTGCCATCGAGATGCTTAATGCATGCCTGCAGACAGTCTTTGGCTAGTTCAGCGGCACGTTATCAGTGGAAGCCGGTAGATCCCCCTCCCCAAACACTAATTCCCAGCCTGGGCAGAGAGACCCTCGTCGACGAGCAAATGGATTTACTGCTGCCAGTCGCAGGCCGGGATCTGCATTGCAAAACACACATGTGCTGCAGAACACGGCTGCGCTGGCACAGCGGCGTCTGTTTGTGTTTGTGTCGTATTCGTGCCATCGCTCACATGATCTGTCTGTTGCACAAGTGACCAAAACAGACCACAGCTCTCACAATTAAATGTTTCCACTTTCCCCCAAACCAGCCCATACAGAAATATATGAGATGTATTGCCCTTCATCACAGTGAAATTGCCATTTACAGTATGTTACAACCTAAGGCTGTAATTTTCACAAACATATAAGTTTATAACATATATAAACCATATATAAATGACCCTGGGGCTCAAAAGCAGTCATAAGTAGCACAGGTATATTTGTAGCAAAATTATCAATTCTTCTTTTATGCCAAAAATCATTAGGATATTAAGTAAAGATCATGTTCCATGAAAATATTTCTACCGTAAATATATCAAAACTTAATTTTTGATTAGTAATATGCATTGCTAAGAACTTCATTTGGACAACTTTAAAGATGATTTTCTCAATATTTAGATTTTTTTGCACCCTCAGATTTTCAAATAGTTGTATCTCAGACAAATATTGTCCTCCTAACAAACCATACATCAATGGAAATATTATTTATTCAGCTTTCAGATGATGCATGAATCTCAATTTCACAAAATTTACTCTGATGACTGGTTTGTGGTCCGGTGTCACGCGTATGTTTTATTTGTATATGCAACATTCTAACAGTAAAACAACATATATACAAAAATCAAAATGTTTTTGTTATACATTTAAACTATGTCTGTATCATTTAAATTAACTTGTAACATTTACTTATGTAATATAACTGTGTACTGAAGGGTTTTTAGGATGGATATATATGTTCATGAAATTTATATGTCCAAAAATGTATTACACATACACACCCTGTACATATTTGAATGGGCTATACAGTATATATGTTATTATATGAAATTGTTCCAGTTTCATATGTTTTCACTTCAAATAATATTATATGTACATATATTATATTTGCATATAGAAGAATAAGAGTGATAAATCAGAATGTACAGCTCTGATCATATTTTGTATACACTATACCAAGTTTTTTTTTTTTTTAGAACTTTGTATTTTATTTTAATTTGATTATTATTATTATTATTACTTTCTTACTTATTTCAGTAGTTTGCACACTTTTGACTCAAGCATTACAATTTAAATTTTAAATATTTAAACTTCATAGTTTTAATTTAGTGTATTTAAATTGATTTTAAATAAAAATGTTTGTAAACATCTGAATTAGGTGAACAGGTGATCTGGATCATAGCTGCTATGAGTTTATGTATTTAATCAATAAGCACCCAAGGCTTTCTGGGACTTAATGGCTTTGTGAAATGTTTATGTTAATATAAGTGCAATTCAAATTAAGAAGCCATGATTGTTTGATATTATTGTTCTTGACAAGCTTCACATATCTAAGTTATTCCAGTATGATGCTGAGATGCTGATGGTCATGGAAGATTCATGCAACATAAAAAAATAAAATAAAAAAATACACAGCTTTGCGTCTCTTGCCAAATGTTTTGTTGTTGTTGTTGTTTTCTGTTTGTTTGTTTGTTTTCTAGATGGAAAAAATATGTAAGCAAAATGAGAGGAAAAACACATTCAAATACTCCATCTAAATAAATAAATTAATAAAAAGCTGGTTTTCCCCCACAAAATCTGTAATTGTCTTTCACTGTTTGGTTATTTGGACCTTGCGATGAAGCAGAAAACACTTGACACTTATAATGTCACTTTACAAATGATTGTTAAATCAAAAATAATACAAAACGGCATTTATGTATGTATGTATGTATGTATGTATGTATGTATTTATTTATTTATTTATTTATTTATTTATTTATTTATTTATTTATTTATTTATTTTTATTGGTTTTACTTATTTGTATTTGTATTTATTTAATTGTAATTTATTTTTATTATTATTATTATTATTATTATTATTATTATTATTATTATTATTATTATTATTTTCTTCTTATTTTTGTTATTTTTAATTAGTAAGAAATATATTTTGTATTTTTAATTAATAAAAATATTAAACATCAACCTATTCTGCAAAGGCTCATGATTTCTGGTCCTGTTTTTTCTTCTTTTTTCTTCTTTTTTTTTTTTGTGTTCCATAGCAGTACAGTAGTTCGGCTACAGTATGTTATGAATATGTAGAGTAAGAACAAAGGCACCCCCTCGTCTCATTTCTTTAATCTGCTCTGACAACGGATGAAGATTTCATTTGCACCTAATCAGATCCAGTAAGACATGCCCAGATGCATCCACCAATAACTGAGGTCATATGACAGAGAGGCCATGAGGCTAATTCCTGAGAGAGACGCCCTCACATCTCATAAACGTTAGGAAGTTCCCAGCATTCCCCTCTGGGCTGCAGCAGCTCCATTCAAATATTAAAGGCTTACACCTGCTATAATGCACATCATGCATTTGATTAAAACTGATGTGTGCACAATTAAGAGTTGCATGGCTGCAGTCTGTTAAACAAAAGCATCGTTTAAAAGTTTATCATTTAAACAAATTCTGTAATCGCAGAGAAAACACTGGTATACATCACAGTCATTAACCAACAGAGTCTTAGATCTGCCTTGCCTTCAGTTAATCCCACACAACCTTGCTTACTTACTTTATTTATTGATTTATTAAAAAAAAATTCTTGCAATTTGGAGGAAGAAGTCATAATTGAGATTGACCTTTTTTTCTTGCACTTCCAAGTTTACATCTCATAATTGAGTTTAAATCTGAAATTCTGAGTTTACATTTTCTTTCATCACAGAATGAGGAATAGAAAAAAAAAGTAATTGCAACTTTGCAAAACGAAAACTCTTTTCTTTTTCTTTTCTTTACTTTTTTCAGTTTCTATCTCACAATTCTGAGTTCTCAGAATTGAAGTTTTATATCTTTCAACTGAGAGTTTATGTCTTGCAATTCTGAGCTGATATTTCTGAATTACATCAGAAATATGAAAAAAAAAGTCAGAAATGTGAAATAGGAAATCTTTTTTTTTTTTTTCATGATGGAAACAGGCTTCTATACTTCAGAGTCATACCAAATTGCAAATATGACCTTTTAGAAGCAGGTTTCCAAACTCCCTCTATTTCTCAATTTAACTCGCTGACAGGCCTCAGTTGTTTGAGGAAACACCTCCGCATCTGTATCAAGATATCTTAAGTTGTTCTTAACACAGCTAACTGCTCTGCTGCTAAATGTGGCACTGCAGGTTTTATTCCTGTCCATGAGAGACTCTTTAGTTCTCCAGTCTGACGCCCTTGTGTTGCTGTTTCGGGATGCCTCAATGTTGTGCTCATGCTGAACAGAGACGTCATCTGAGAAAGATGTTCGGTTCACTCAACAGTCTTCATGGTAACTCCACAGGACAGCTGTTTTCTAGGGACACAAGTGTCACGCTTGAACATGGAAAGACGGATATCCGTGTGTGTGCTCAGCTCATGATGCATTATAGAGAGCTGCAGGGATGATGTACTTTTGTAAGCCAAAAACAAGAAAGAAACACGCTTGTATTGATGGGATCAATATTAATGGGATTGCTCATCTCTTGCTCTTCTGATTGCAATATTTTACTTCTGATTTCCTTACACTCTTAAAAGTAAAGGTTCCAAAAGGGAGGTTTTTTTTTGTAGTGATGCCATAGAATAATTATTTTTAGTTCCCAAAAGAACCTTTTAGTGAACAGTTCCTGAAAGAACCGTTTTGGAGGTCATTTCAAAAAAATTGAAAGAACCTTTTTCGACTATAAAGAAACTTTTCTGCATTTGAAAGGTTCCATAGAAGTTCAAGGTTCTTCATAGAACCATTGATGCTAATAAAGGACCTTTTTGTCCAAAACACCATGCAGTGTGTATTTGGGCCGACTTGGCTGAGCGCGCCGTGAAGACAGAATCCTTTTTTAGCTTTTTGAGACTCACATTTCAGCTCCACAATAGATACAGATCACAAAACTGAAATATGAATGAGGATAAAAGATGTGTTTGGAGAGCAGCCACCGGGTGAGAGCGCGGTCACGGGTGCCAGCGAGCAGCTCCTTTAAACCCCACAGTAGCTGCTCCGACTGCATTCCCAAACACAGCCGCGTTCCCAAGCCATCCTGCCGCAGAGCCCGGAGTCAGGGGGGGGTTATTTCGCCCAGGTGAAATTGCACTGACAAGCTTTTAATTAAAGTTTTCCCACAATCCCCTCCTGCCTCGTGCCCTGGGAGTGCATTCCACATTCTGTGTGGCCCTTGCCAACCGACCGAAAGTCAAAAAGGAAGTGTTTTATTTTCCAAATCCCTCGCAGACAGCAATAGGAAACTGTGTTATACAATCTGTTTAGTTTCTTTAGTGTGCTGTGAGGCAGAATGAGCACGCATGAAGTGGTGTTTATAGCAATAATTAAACACATCTGCTGTCAGAGGGTGGGAGAAACACCCGGGCCTGTGTGCGCTCTTACCCCTGGGCCCGTGGAGGCCCGATCTGCTGCTAGTGTGCATGCATGTCTTTATTACTAAAACAGGTGTGGTGTATCAAGGCCAAGGGCAGCGCGTCGAGAGACATGCAAATATACATGTGAAGGAGTGCGCATTCGCCCGTCTGCACGGGACGGTCTGCAAAAGTGTTTTATTATAAGTGATCTTCGGCTTCTCATAATTGTCTGTGTGTGATACAGAACATGTGAAATCCTACACCCCAACCCAAGTGCAGCCTTGTCATTTCAGCTGTGCAGTTCATTCATACTTTGCTTTCTGAAGGAGGCACATGTGTTCTTTCACTTTCAGATGCTGCACAGAGGGGGCAGTGCAACACAAACCTTCGCTGAGGAGACGCTAGCATGCAATGCTTCATCTGGTGGGTTTACAGAAGGCTTTGGACAAGTTTAAAACATTTAACCCTAACCTTTCAACAGGTCTTATTTAATAGTTCACCCAAAATGTAAATTCTGTCATCTATTACTCTCCCTCGTGTTTTTCTGACCCCGCTAATTTTTGACATAATGTTAAAAGTTTTCAATATACTGATGGTGATATGATACTGTAAAGTAGTAGTAGAAGTAAACACACAGACACATCTTAAAACCAGATTTGTAGTTGATGGCACACATACCAGTTGCACCCATCTCTAAATGCAGCATTTTTGATTACTAATGTTTGCTATTTAAACATTTAAACTTGCCTTCGAAACAGTAATATTTATCTTAATCCATCATGATTCCTTTACACAGCTGTTAACATGTCCTGTTAATTTGGAATATGTTAAACTCACATCAGACTCTTTGACAGCTGACTATTTTTCACTTAAGCCAACCAGTTTAATCTTCATTGATGCTACCATTCAACCAAAACAAACCATTATCTAAATCCCATAATTACTTTTGAGCATCAGAGATCCTCAAAACTTTCACCTTTGAGAACTTTTCATATTTTCATGAATACCTTTTGAGAATCACTTACTCCTTAGAACAATCAGAACATTATTTACATCTCTCAATAGAATAAAACACTAATTCTGTTTATTATTTTTTAATATAATATGAACAAAAGCCAATGATTATTTAATTCTTTAAAATAAAATTTAATATAATTAAGATTACTCTCAATATGATCTCAATATGATGAATTAATATCCACATTTCTAAAAAGAATTAACCCCGACCGATATTTAAGTCTCTAAACAGAAGAAAACCAACCAATATCCAAATGTCTAAACAGAACAAAAGCGACCGATATTCAAATTTCTAAACAACAAAACTGACCGATATTCAAATTTCTAAACAGAACATAACCGACCGATATTTACATTTCTAAACAGAATAAGATAGATCGATTTTCAAATTTTTGATTTTAAGATTTATAGAAAAGGATAATTGAGATTTATTTTCAGAATTAATACTACCCGATATATGGTAAATCACTATGGCATTATAGACATTAACACTATGACTTTTTGTAAAGTTGCTTTGAAACCATATGTATTATTAAAGCACTATAAGAATCAATTTGACTTGACCTCTCAAAGACTTTTTAGTTATATGTTGTTTGTTGACAGGGTGCACACAGATCTGAGAATCAGTGGAAAACATGGGACTGCATTATTTGAATAGCTAGCTTAGAGCCCCGAGGTGTTTTCGTGACACTTTCGCACCTGCTGCTCTTATTTACAACTCACAACTCTTCTATACTGTATTTCTGCTCTGACTGCACAACAAGTGCGGAAATAGTCCATTGCCGATAGAGACGGGGATTTTTAGGGGAAAGCTTTCCTGTTCTTTCAACACGAAGGTCCGCTCATATGAGAGAACAAAAGTGTGTGTCCTTCCCTCGAGGAAAATTCTGTAAAAACACAGAACAATGTCCAATCTCCATAGGAAGGAATTTTGTATGTGGCTTTTTCATAGGTGTTTTCCACATTTTTTGAATGATGCATTGCATTGTGTCATGGCTTAATGTTAAGGGAAATGTTTGTACATGAATAATTCACATAAAACTAAAGTTTCCTGATTGTTTACTCACCTCCAGGCCGGGCAAGATGTACATTACTTTCTTTCTAGAGCTGTAGAGTAATCAAAGAAGATATTTTAAAGAATGTGCATAGCCATTGATTTGCATAGTATGAGTAAAAAATACTTTGGAAGTCAACGGTTACCAGCAGCAGGTTGATTACAAACATTCTTCAATATTATTTTCCATTTGTTTGTGTTCAATAGAGAAAAGAAACTCATACAGGTTTAGAACAACATGAGGAAGAGTAAATAATGACTTGTATCTCTTTAAAGGCATCGTGACATGAAAAATCAAATTTTCCTTGATCTTTTGAGCTTTTTTGAACAGAGCAAGACATCAGCGAATAGTCATCTTCTAACCATAGGCCCCGCCCACTTCACGGCTGACACTTGATTAAGCTGAATGCAAGTACTAGATCTGACTGCAGCTGCGCCAAACCATAAGGAAATTATTTCAGAATGCTTTGTCTGGAAATGTCTGTTTTATTTTGATTGTGTTGTCAAAACACTCACATGAAATAGTGAGGGAACACTGATACTGTTTCCTATGCAATGACATTAGCCAATCATAGTGGCTGATTACGGAAAGCTTTAAAGGACCCTTCTCTTAAAACAGGTCGTTTTAGAGAGAGGGTTAGAATGAGGATTGAAAATAATCATTTTCCCACATATTTGTTTTATTTATTTAATGGTGAATATATATTGATATATATCAATCAAGAACATATATATAATATATAAAATATATATAAAATAAAATTTCCATTTTTTTTTTTTTTTTTTTTGAGAAGAAAAAAAAAAGGGTATTACTATAATGAATATATCAGTCTATTTATTTATATGTATATATATTATTTTTTTAATTATTATTATTATTATTTTTTTTTTTCTGAATAGACTGAACGTTTCACTAGTGAATACCCTTATTTATTGACTGGGCTCTTGAGGATTACTTTGATTTTGAACCCTCAAAAATGTTATATGGCGAGTCATATTCATTTGAAGTAAATGAAAAATAAATAAATACATAAATAAATCCTGGAATGTTTTCTTCCAAAGCCTTAATTTCTCTTTTACTAAATAGAAAATCATATACATCTCGGATGGCCGGGAGGTGAGTAAATAATCAAGAAATGTTCATTTTTAGGTGAACTATTCCTTTAACGGTATAATCTGTACCTTTGCTGGCTGTTTTTTTTTTTTTTTTTTTTTTTTTTCTAACAGAGTGTCCTTTCTCTGAAGAAACTGCTGTCAGGTACACACTCAACATGGCCGCACCATCAGCAAGCCAGGCTTTATTTGGAGCTTGCCAGATAATGGCTGAGTCAATATTTTATCAGGCACGTTCAGCAAGCGCATGCAGATATATGGCCGCCTCTCGATCCCCTTAAACTACTTCCCCTCCTCCCTTTGAGAGTGGAACACTTCTGTCCAAATCAGACACAATACATCTCGTAATCTCCCCGCTCTGATATCCAGCTTAATGTGTCTGCGCATTCCTCACGCAGACGTCCGCTGCAACTTATCATTTTGAAAAGAAAAAGCAGACTCATCCCTCCTTTCTTCTGGCCCATCCGTGTCAGAGCCGCAGACGCGTGGGTCTGTATTGACCTGATTGAATTAGTGTACACAGCAGCCCGACATTACAGCTCTAATAGAAAGCTTTAAAGGGGTCATATAACGTTGCTAAAAAGAACATTATTTTGTGTATTTGGTCTAATGCAATGTGTTTATGCGGTTTAAGGTTAAAAAAACACATTATTTTCCATTTAATGTATATTATAGTTTCTCCTCTATGCCCCACCTTCTGAAATGCTCGATTTTTTCAAAGCTCATCGTTCTGAAAAAGCGAGGTGTGCTCTGATTGGCCAGCTATCCAGTGCGTTGTGATTGGCCGAATACCTCAAGCGTGTGACGCCCCTTAACATACTGTGATGCCGTCTCCCAGCAAGATCAGACAAAACTAATAAAACACATTACAAACGAGGCATTTGTTGCATCCAGTGGGGACATAATTACTGATTATAATGACTTATACTGTCTTTTAACACGTTGTATAAAACCATGTCTGCATTTGTGAATGAAGAAATGAAAAACAACAAACGCTACTCTACATTGCTCAAAACTCACATTTGAATCATCAGTGGCAAATTCTTTAAATATAAAAAACATACTTACAGGCTGTGAGTCAGAAGCGCCAGACTGTCCTTGCAAAGTTTATAGAAACAGCCGTTGTGTCACAGATGCATTCCAGGCTACTGCTTCAGGAAACAGTTCTCATCCTCCATAAAATGCACTGCACACATCTGAATATTTGGGTTGAACTGTTCTGGAACAGTGTTGTAAATACAACTTAACCACTGATTTCTAGTCACGTCCTCTTTTGGAAGGCCAAACAAAGTATTTTCGCTTTCACATCCAAACACAGCGTCCTCACAACATGGCACCGGCGGCAACACCAAGAATAAAAGTTACGCCTTCTTTCTTTGCGTGAACATTTGGGCGGATTTATGCAAATTCGAGCCATTTTAAGTAGGCGTGGTTGACTTAACTTTGATAAAGAATATCTCTTTGGATTTGAGACTTTATTCTTTGCAACTTTACAGATCTTCTTTATGTACCAAGAGCTTGTAACACTCCAAAGAGAAAGGAGAAATTTTAATTGCATCATATGACCCCTTTAAAGCGCTGCGTAAGGAGCTCAGCCGTGGATTGGGTTGCCTGTCTTTCCTCACCTCGTTCTCAGCCAAGCGGCGGGAAACAGCTGGCCAGCATCACTGAGTGATTCTAATGAACTGAAGTCTTGGGCGTAAGGATGGACTGATTAGATGAGAAAGAACTAATATTCCTGTGTGACTTGGCTGAGTGCGGATGGGCTTGAAAGGCATGTGAGAGATGCCACCATGAACAGCTTCAGGCTCTGGTGGGCCGCAGATGGGGAGGAACCTTATTTATAGAAGAGGAGGGTACAGCGAATCTCGACACCAGAGGGTTGCCTTTTCATTTGCGGGATGGGGCAGGGCTCGGACAAACACACCACTAACCTCAAACAGGAATCTTGCTGTTATCGCCAAGAGATACTTGAGGCAAAATAGTTTTCTTGCATATACATAAAAATGCATATAATAGCATGTACCTAATAAATAAAAGCACTTTTTGTCACCCTGACCTTCAGAATCCTCATATAATTGTCTGCTGAGTGTGGCTTTTGGTGGGTGGGACATGTTTTGGGCTCATTTTTGCGGAAATTAAATGCATCTTATAAAATATAATGGTGTCAACCTTCAGCAGTACACTAGCACAGAATATATATATTCTGTATAAAAGTGGAGTGCTTCCCACAGGAGTTAATTTGCATGTTTCAAAACCATTATTGTTATTAGTGGACTTAAAACTAGAGTATCCTTAATTAAGGGTATAATACATTATAATTATCCATAATGTGTGTTGAAATACATTATATCTTGTCGTAAATAATTACAACCAATTTTAAAATGCATAATGTAACAATGAATTTATAAGTGTTATAATGTATTAACTGTGGTTACAGTTATTCATTAGATTGTACAATGCATTATAAGGTGCATTACAAGATATAATTAATGCATTAAAACTACTTCTATAATGCATTAAAGGCTTTAAGTAAAGCGTTTCCATTTTTACTTTAATAAAAGTAATGTTAAAATAAAAACACTCAACACTTGTAATCCACACGACTCAAGCAGCATGTCTGCATGTTTCTTAACGATGAAACAAATCCATCAATAAGACATGTTTTAACTCCATAATCCATAATAACACTTCCTCCAGTGAAAAAGTGTTCTGGTGTGAATCAGGAGAGAAATCTGCACAGATCAAGCAGCGTTTAAACAGCTCTAAACAAATATGTGACTGGATTTTGATGTGAGAGAGAACAGGAGACAGGCTTTTTCACTGGAGGAAGTGTTATTATGGATTATTTTAGTTAAAAACATCTTAATGCTGGATTAGTTTCATCTTTTGTCTTCTCCAGATGTTAACTGATGGACTGGAGTGCTGTGGATTACTTGTGGATTATTGTGATGTTTTTATCAGCTGTTTGACTCTCATTCTGACGGCACCCATTCACTGCTGAGACACTGATGCAATGCTACATTTCTACAAACCTGAAGAAGAAACAAACTCATCCTGATCTCGGATGGCCTGCGGGTGATGACATTTTAGTTGTGGTGTGAACTATTCCTTTAACCGACATCAGAGAACCATGTGAATGTGTTGTTTAATTATTAAAGTATTAACTTAAAATCTCAGGGATACTACAAGTGAATAGTTCAGCTCAAAGGCAATCCATGCACTGTTATATCGATGTGTTCACATTTTGAGAAAATACTCCTGATTCAGTTGCTTATTCTTCAGGCCAAGAAAGTTTATCTGTTACTCTAATACAAGGAAACCTACTATTTGGTGTAAGAACATAAAGAATTATGTGAATACCTGGAAATCAGTGTAGTTACAGGTTCTGTCAGCAGGGGCAAACAGGGCAGTACTGTTTGACCGCTTGTTTCAAGCACCAAAAGATCTTACATTTATCTCATGAGAGGGACATTTCTTTGAGTAAATCAGCTAGACCATTCACGTTTCACAATCCTGGTCCAAATGACCTATTTCAAAAATGAAAATAGTGCAGATGAGTTCTCTTACCTAACCATTTTCCAACTTAAACATCAGTATTGTGAGGATGACCTTTAGCTTCTGCTCTTTCTTCAGTGATGTACAAAACACACAAGCAACTAACATTATGATCTACCAATCATTTGAGAAAACAGTTATAGTTCAGTTCAAACAATCATTTCATAAAATGCAGTCACGTGAGATTTTTAATGTTTAATTCGTGTTTGATTGAACCAGGTCTAGTTGATATGAAAACAGCTCTGTCACATTTTCAGGTCTGTTTCGTTGCTTTTGTACTGCTATGGGCTTCTTAGCATGTGACTCTGATCCCAGACCTCTGGTAATTTACAGCGAACAGTTTTCTTTCCTCTTCACTTCGTTATCGATTGATGAATCACTCCTTTTCATCCTATTCATCAAAAGCACAGCTGAAGGTTTATTGCATGGTTGCACTGTGAAAATATGAAAATATGACAAACAAACAAAGGAAAGAGCAGGCTATGTTACCCCTGGAGATACATTTTATTTCTACCCATAATGCATTACAAAGGCAACACAGCAGCTGCTTTTTTGGTCCTTGCATCTGTGGTAATTAAATGTGCTTAAGAGAAAAAGTCCTTGGTTAATAACTCACATTTCTCTGTATAAAAGTGGAGTGCTTCGCAGGGAATTCATCTGCACATTTTTCAGCACCATTATTGTTATTAGTGGACTTAAAACCAGTGTATCCTTAATGAGATATGCAGATTAACCTTTCTGAAGTGGTTCATCGTTTTCTAATCCTATCAAGAGAATCATTTGCCTCCTTGTATCTTGTACTTCGGTTGCACTCTCTAATCACTTTTCATTTTGGATAAATTAATAACATACTTAAATACCGTCTCTTGATACTTTTTTTCACAGACACGTCGAAAGTAATTGAGAATAATGGTCACGAGACAATAAGAAAGGAGAAAGTGCTGATTTATGTAGCGTGTGTAAGCGCGGCTGCGCGGCCAACTGCAACAGACCAAAGTAAACACTACTTTTCATACTTTTCAGCTCTTTTATAAGCTTCTCGGGTTTGAATTATATCAGCTTTAGAGGGTTTCTGAGGAAAAGAGCTGAGGCTGAACTCTTGACATTTCCACTGCTGAAATATGCTAAATAATGAGAGAAAATACAGTGCCGGAGCATGTCGAGGAAGCATTTTGGCCGTATACTGTTTCAGACCTAGCAGCAACACATATTTTCACACAGACAGAGGCTCGGCTGGCCACAGTTGCTGGCACTCCACTTCTCAATCTTCATGACAACTCACCACATGCCGTTTGTCTTCAAACTGACCTTAACCGAAGTATAAATAGATGCTCGCAAGGACAGAAGATCAATGTCTGTTCTTGTTTTCTTCATTTTCTGAAATGTCAGGAGGTCTTCCCACAGTTTTTGTTCGACGAGCTGTTAGTCATGCTACGGCTCACCTAAAACAACTTGTTTATTGTTGTGCAAATGAGGGCTTTGTCACATCTGGAGAAAATGCTTTAAACAGTTGCTTAACACAGTTATAATGCCAAAGACACCCAAATATGATGAACCCATAAAATATGAAGGCAAAATCACATTTCTACTGTTTACTTTTCATTAGACTAGATACAAATATATATATATATTTCAGAAATTTACTTTTTTTAAAAAACAAAAAAACAAATATGATTAATAAAATAAGCAGGGAAACATTAAATTTAATTTAGATAAATATCTATAGCATTTTTTTTTTTACAGTAAATGTCATTAAAAGGGCCAATAAGCTTATCATCATCATCATCATAAAATACATTTCATACATTTTAACAACCACTGGGGCAGTGACAAACAAACAAACAAACTAATAAATAAATAAATAAATTTATAAAGCATGCAATAAAATAAAATACATTTTAAATTAAATGCACATTTATTTCTTAAAATATAAAAAAAAAATCACTGCAGTGCTGATTTTCTAAAATTTAATTTTATATTAAATTCACATGTATTTATAGAAATGTCAAAAACCACGACAGCACTGGTTAAAAATAAATAAATAAATAAAATAAAAAAATTCTATAGCATTTCCACAATAAATGTTGTTCCACATGCAGCAGCTTTGCAGAAAACAGTAATAAAGCATCACTGAGCAACCTAAAAATGACAGTGGCAGGGAAAACCTCCCTAGAAAGAGTTTGCATTTTACAATTTTTATCACGGGACCAGAAAAAAAAAAAGTGATGTGACATTATATGAATTGTTTACTTTAAGGTAAAATTGTGCATAATCCTTTTGTCTTTGCCTTCCCTTCTTTTCTTCTATATTTGAAGTATTTCAAATCTGTTCACTGCTGTTCTTTCCTGCTTGCGTGCAAACTCTGTCGTGGAGTTTGACAAACATGAATCACAATGCAGTCGGCTTCTCCAGGTGATGAGTTTGTAGTCTTGCTGCACAACAGCGGATGTTGATTCAGCGTCACATTAAAGAGCTCTGAGAGTTTCTCCTGTGGCTCTGCTTTCCCTAGACATTGTTGAACACTCTAATAAACTCTCTTCAAAAAAGGCGACAGACAGGGGAAAGACAGAGGAGCTCTTTAAAGGCAGCCACTGCTAATTAGCTGATAAACCTGACAGATAGCATTTAACAAGAAAATCTGGCAAACGCAACTGGAGGGAGGATGCGGGAGGAAAAGGTATGAAGCTCTGTCATGGTCGCTTTAAACACCTCACAACAGAACTGAAAGAGAAAGCGTGTCATCTGCTCCACCTGCGGATCTCTGTGTCACAGCAGACTTCTCCTCACGTGTGAAAGCACTCCTCCATCATCAGGACATCCTCATCCTCACTGATGCACAGATATGACAGCATCATTTCATCACTGTGGCTACTGGTTTCACTGGAGCGCTCAAAAAAACAAATGCTGATTTATGTCAGAATACAGTAGGTCTTGAAATGTTGTAACGATTTGCATGCTATGAAACTCTACAGGATTTTCCCATTTTTTTCCATTGTGCTGCCCACAAGCACCATGCATGTGAAGGCTGTTTGTTCGATAGAATTATGTCTAGGCAAATGAATGTCTATTTGCATGTGGAAGTGTGTGAGGGTGTGCATAACTAATGATTATTAACCAGATCTCTGAAATACGTGATTCTGATTGATCCATTGCACCATTCAAGAGTCAAATAATTCAGGATAATGACCATGGTAAAATCCCTGTAAAGCACGGCCTGTCATTACTTATGGTGGTGGTGGTGGAATCCAACAAATAAAACATTCCTAAACATATAATCATGCACAGTTAGTTGGTATTACATTACAAAACTGTAACAAGTTGGACAGGTTGTGACACGCCTTCATCCTCAAAAACCACAAACACTGTGTGAGAAAACATGATCTATATTAAATATGGCTTCACTCGCAAAACAAGCAAACTTAGTTTGCGTCGACCACAGAGTGTTTTGTGCTGTGAATTATTGTTTCCGAGAGCATGAAGCACACAACTGAGACCAGCTTTATACAACATTTAGCCCAGTGTTGTTCTGTCTGCTGCTGTCCATGTGCTGTTCATTTTTAATATTCTGTCTGTCATGTTAAAAAGAAAAAAGTATTTTATTGTGTTAATGCAGTTCATGGATGAACTAAAGGAGAAGTTTGCCAGTTTTCATTTAGCTTTGCATGTTACAATGCTAGTAATTTATTACAGTGAACAGTGTGCATCAGATATCTCCATTTATTTGACTTCGAAATGTAATTAAAAGCATCAAAGTGTAATTTTGCACCATTTTGCTGATTTTTGACTGCCCCAGGGCTTTCGCTAAAACTACAGATGGAATTTCTGCATTTTTTGCATTCGCACCCACAGACTGGAGAATCGAAAGTAGGACGGCACCAAAAACAAAAGTACATTGTCGATAGTAAGGTTTTTGGCAAAAGGGAACGCCACAAAACTTTTTCTCTGTTTTCTCTTGTCATGTAGCACCAATTTCTGATTTTTTTTTTGCCTTTTATTGCATAGACAGGCAAAATTTATTAAAAGCTCATCTTGCCTGCACTGAAATACCAATTTAATGAATTTTAATTAAAGCTTGTTACTTTTAAACCATGTTGGTTATGTGTCCAATGTTAAATCTGGGTCCTGAAGCAAAACCAGTTTTGACTTATTGCTTCATCTCACACACGCACGTTAATTAGTTAGCATCCTGCAGCAATAACCTTCAGCGAGCAATTACACAGAAAGGGTGGAGGGTGAAGAAAGATGACAAGAGAGAGAGAGATTCAGTGTGGGAAAAATCAAGATCTACAGCTTTACTTCAACCAAAGGAATGTGTGCCACGTCACGTCTTACGGCAGGACACATGAGACGGGAGCGTCCCATCGAGCTGAGGACTTCACGAAGACAGCACAGGTACGTCTGTAAGAAGTCAGTTTTACATACATTCTAAACCATAAACATCTTAAAGACATCCCTGCAGCACAAAAGCAGTCATAAGTAGCACAGGTATATCTGTAGCAATAGACAATTGTATGGGTCAAAATTATAGATTTTTCATTTATGCCAAAAATCATTAGGATATTAAGTAAAGATCATGTTCATGAAGATAGTTTGTAAAATTCCTACCGTAAATATATTTAAACTTAATTATTTATTGGTAATATGCATTGCTAAGAACTTCATTTGAACAACTTTAAATATGGTTTTCTCAATATTTAGATTTTTTTGCTCCCTCAGATTCCAGATTTTCACATAGTTGTATCTCAGACAAATATTGTCCTCCTAACAAACCATACATCAATGGAAAGATTATTTATTTAAATCTTGAATCAATTACACTCATGACTGGTTTTGTGGTGCAGGGTCACAAATGTCTATTTGACATCTGATAAGAAACCTCTTATAGACATATTGCAGATGAGCAAATATTCTGGTTTCACAGTTCCCACTTTCAAAGATCGGCAGGCCGCCTCCTCTTGTCGAATCCTGGTGTAGACTTCTGAGTAAGCAAACTCACAGAGAACTTCAAAGGGTCAAGGATCCTGCCGGGATTTGGCCGGCGAGATGCTACCCGATAGATCCTGCTCTTCCAGGCGCATTAGTTCGGGGCTGCTATTTTTGTCCGGGGAAGCGCGGGCATCGGTGAACTCTCCGAGGGAGGGGATAGAGGGTTAATGCCGCCCTGATCCCCTCGGAGAGTATTGGCTTCCAAGGGAGCCACAAGCAGCCGGGCAGCAGCCGGGGGAGATCGAGTGCCTGAGCCCTGCACAACTTGAGAGAAACTAGCAGAGTAATTTGAGCTAATGACTTAGCAGCAAGCTCTGGCCTGACCCCGGGCTGGGCTGGAGCAGATGCTATCAGCTGAACACGACCCTCTAAAACGTGAAAAAGCTGCCCCCATCTCGCTCTTTAGTCGACGAACTGCGAGTTAAGGCCAACTAGCCAATTAGCATTCTGGCCTGGGCTGCTAAACAGAATTTTAATTAGCGGCGATACCGGTGTAACTTCATTCGGTGGCCTCGCTGGGCTAATGGCCGCTGTGGTTCCTTGGGGGGATCAGTGTTGCCAGCCTAGACACTTTTCAGACCCCTAGCCAAAATTTACTGACTTCTTGGACACACACCTCTTTCTTGGCTTTGTTCAGCGAGCGACTGAGAGGAACAACGTTTTCAGTTAAAATAGATATTCTGTTGCTTCTCTAATTTTACATGCAAATATAGCCAAAATCTCAGCACAGGCGTTGTCTTTGTCTTGTCTTATCTTATGTGTATGTGATTTAATCAGACAACGGCTCAATTATAAATCAGGATTTTTTTTTTTTGTGCAGATGAACATCTTGCAAAGGAGAGCTGGTTATGTAGTCTTAAAGGGCCACGCTTCAGTCATTATTTAATCAATCCGTTGTTCGACAACAGAAACAGTAAAATATATAAATGAAATCAGTTTTACTGAGAATTTGGCTGCATTTAACATACAGTATGTGAGTAATGAGAGGCAAACAAATGTAAAAGGAAATTTCAATGAATATGCAAATTGGCGTACTACGTCATCTAGCGACATTGAGCGACTTTTAAGCTGGCTTTAGCTACTTTCCATTGAAAGAAGTTGGCAACACTGCGGGGCATGACCGAAATGTAATATGCAACGCAAAGAGAGGCACAGATGGAAACTGAAGCAGAGAGAACACGTGGCTTATTTTAAACTTTAGCCCAAGTCGCTAATGGGGACTCGATGTTTGGGTTCGTGAGCGCGAGCGGGCTCATTAACGCGGCCATCTTTCTTGAATCATACCCCGGTGTTAACAGAGAGAGGTGTGTGACGCAGGAGATCAGATGAGATCACATCAGATCACGGGATCCTGTCTGCCAGAGCAGTAAATATGATACCTGTGTGTGGAACAAACAGCGATTGTGTCAGACTGGTGAAATGCTGGCAGGCCAAGCTCATGCACACACACTGCAAAACACGAAACACATTCTTCAATGTTTCGGATTTTAATTTTGTGCATTTCTTATATATATATATATATATATATATATATATATATATATATATATATATATATATATATATATATATATATATATATAATTGAGCACATTATTGTATTTATTTTGTATGTAAATACATCCAGCAGTAATTTTGCATGAGATTATTCTGCCTTCCCTGCGTTTAATTTCTGCATGTTATCTTTAAGTGCTTGTAATCATATTTTTTATTTTTATTTGAAATAAGTTTGGCGTGTGAGAGACGATATTTAACGATATTGAGTTACCTCTTTTATTAGTGCAAACAGTGACATATTAAAGAATAGCATTCCCTCGACCTGCCCTCATCTGCAGCGCTTTCAGAGCCATCCACACCCTTATTAAACTCTCCACCGATATTTGTCTTTCTTCTCTCTTTGCTTTCTTTGTCATTTTGCCACTGTTTAGGTTAAATCAGCCCTCATTGATCATGCACGAAAATGCTTTCTCTACAAAGTAACACATAACACATATGCACCCAGAAAAAACAAACAAACAAAAAAAAAATAATAATAAACCCTTCTTTAGATTTAACATTACTTTCCAAAAGCACATTTTATTCTTTAAGCGGACAAATTAACATAATTGTAAACTGCAGTTTTATGTGTTAACAACTAAAAGCTACATTTTGGGAGATACAATGAACACATTTCGCACACTAAACAGCAGGTCCTAAATCAGCTTCCCTGAAAAACAAATATCCCGTGGGTTTAGATGAGCTCTACTGTATTTGTCAGGAACTAAAGGCGAGCTGACGGCTCTAATGATCTTATTTAGAGTCAGTGTGGACAAACTCTTGATCAGTCTAATGAGAGGACATCTCCTGTGACACCTTTATGGAAGAACCGACCCAGGACTCACTTTGGAGCCTCGGAGACTTTGATGTATCTTATTAAACCCACATGTATTCGATTTGTTAATACTTTTTCTCTCCTTTCCTGACCTGAAATGTTATTTACGGCCTGACTCTAATGGTAGATTAAAGTTGTAAAGATAAACGGTGCAGAATAGAGGGAGGCCATTAGAGGCTGCTTTCAGAAAGTGTTTTAATGTGCTTGGCCTCTCCGCTTGGATTGACTGAACTATGCGGGATCAGCATGCGTTGCACAAACACACACACACACACACACACACACACACACACACACAGAGATAAACGCTTAGACATTTTTCATAAAGTAACTGTCAAACGTCTTTGGGCGTTTTCGTTTTGCATATCTTCTTATTATTAACAAATCCCATTAACCGTTAACGTTAAAAGATCGATGTAATCTTAGTTTGTTTATTATTATTATTATTATTATTTCCAGTCGTAAATGCAACATTACAGCCTTGAACACACAATCAATTTATAAGCCTGCAATACTGAAGTCGTCAAATATTGTATTTAAAATTCAAAGCGGTGACTACAATATTCTCTCAAATTTGCTTAATGGATAAATACATGTCCTTATCCTCAGTGTCGCACAGAACGGGCTTCTCGCGCTCTGCATTTCACCTTTACCTGATCCCAATCAAACAGAGGTGCCTCACTTCTTTGATGTTTTCAAAGGCTGTTTTACAGAAACAATAACTCTTTTTATTGAGAACAAATGTTGACATTTGAAGGGAGTATGAATGGAAACCGCCTGTGGTGCCATTTTGACAACAGTGGTCGACCCCCCCGGGATCCCACTTGAGATTAAAGACTGAATTTCAATAATTCACCTCTAATAATGAATCCTATATATGCACAGCGCAACACGCTTCAGATGACAAAATCAGACGCTATATTATCGAGAAAAGCGACAGAATCCATCACAGCGTTGACCTGAATTCAGTTCGATGTGTTATGGCATTAAACGCAGCTTAAAACCGTAACAAACAGTGCTTTGATTATTTAATCATTAATCGTTTAACATCTGTATTTACATTTACATTTATGGCTATTATAAAAACATTTTATTTTTATTACATCGCGTTATTATTATTATTATTAAATTCTTCTCATTATTATTAGCTATTATCTTTCTTTGGGCAGCCTTTATATTAAATATTACAGCACATCTTTTAATAGCCGTATCGAAAGGTTGTTGAGGTTAACAGTAATCTGTTTAACTAACGCCTTTAAAATGTTAACGGGGTGGCCGTATAAGAGAGACGTCATTGCAGGAGCTGGCAGGTGTTTAGACACGATTTTATGGATCGTTCAATATCAGTCTATAATGAAGCCCGACTGACCATCTTAACCCCCCGCCGGGAGCTCATAACGCTGCCGCTCCGGCCCTGTGTTCATCACGCTGAAAAATAGATGAAGGCCTGGATTATAAACGGCCTCTATCATTCACTGCCATCCAGAGCACATTCGACTTTCACGCTGCATATGCACACACACTGCAGCTCTTAAATGCACTTTTGTAGAAATAAAAAGGAGAGTTTGAAACGTGTCATTTGTAAATGGCGCCGTATTTTATGATCTGAATAGCAGGTCTGGATTTGTCGCTAGCATCCGACACATATACATCATGATAGTGTGAAAGGATGTGAAAGAATTACACTACGATTAGAATGTCATTAAGTTTTGAAAAACAGGGCAGTCCAAATGGTGCCAGTGCAGACTAGCGCATTTTATTTACAATCAGAGATATAAATTAGTAAAAGTCTCCTTGTTAACAACAGTGCGTAACTTCGGCTTTTTAAATAAAAACCAATCATGATTTATTAACAAAACAATGTTCAAATACCATTGCAATACAACTTGCATAAATTATAGGCATTAGAAAAATAAATATCAAATGTATTCCACTCTTAGTCAAGTTTATACCAGTCCCGAGTTCTCGTTTACACTTCACACCTCTAGCACTGAAAGTCTGACAGGAGGCTAATGTCCCACGCGCCTGTGTACAACTGGGGGCTCTGAAGCCACTGCAGGGGTCCTGAGAAATAAGTCTCCTCATCGAAAAGTCACATGTGTTGGGATAAGGTACTTCCATCAGTCAGTCAACAGTTCATCCAAACCCCACTGGCTATTGTGCCTTAAAAAATTATTTTCTTTTCTTTTCATTTCTTTTCTTTTCTTTTCCATAATCGTACGTGTTATTACAGGCAGGTGCTCTGTAGTCCGTGGGTGTACAGTGGCACACAGAAGGATCCGCGTAAGAGCAAATGCTAATGGGGGTGGGGGGTGGGGGGTCGCTTTGTTCAAAGCAATTGTGACACCTACCTGTGAACCAAGGAAACAGAACCTACATCAGTCGAGTTTCCAAAATAATTAATAATACTAATAATATACAACTACGTCATTGAATTTAGAAATCCACAATTAATCTACACAACCATAAAGCAGGCCTAATATAGTCATACTCAGCAGGAACATTTAGTTGACAAGAACAATAGGACTAATCAAATATGAGGAAGTGGCCTCTGGAAACATTCCAATATTGTCATAAAAACGGCACATAACCTGCACATAATGCTTGTATTAGCGACTTACTTGAAAGATCTTCTCGTCTTTAACTCGACAGGTATGACTGGGCTCTTACTGTGAAAACCTCGTTGGGGTCTGCAGAGAATACACAACCGTTTCAGTAAAGGGAAAGGACCACAGCGTTTGCAAGGCTTAAACATTTCATATAATGTAGACTGGACGCTAGCGTTCGATTATGAGAAAATATAAAATATATAAATGCCACGTTAAAACAATAACTTATAACATGCGACGATGACTCGAAAACAACAACAGACGCGATTATATTAAAAGTGCCTCATCTAATTAATTTAATATAGGATAGTTAATTTACTGGGTAGACAATTGGTTAATCTACATGTGATCAGTTAAATCAGATCAGCAGGATAATATATATGTGTGTGTGTGTGTGTATGCACCCTTTACGCACCTTTTTTGGATTCTGCATTGGAGGCCCTGAAATGTTGTTCGGTCTGGTTTGGATTGGTCTTCAGCAGAGGCTCGCCGCTCTGTTTGTGCAGGAGTCCCTCTCCAGCTGAGTTATAGCGCAGTATCCCTTGGCCCTGCAGCGGGCTGAAGTTGCCATAGTTTGTATAATTAGGTCTACTATAAAACGGCGAGGTGTAATAAAGCGGTCTTCCTAATATGGAGGTGGCGGGGTACACTGCGCCCGCTGGAGACGCGGTGGACGCCGTGGAGGTCAAAAGGCCAACACCCGGGGGACAGTTCTGCTGCTGCTGCTGCTTTGGGTCCGAGGTGGCGATCTCGGCTAATGACCAGAGCTTAGGCTTGACGCTTTGGTTTTGACCGTCCAGGCATGTTTTGTTGGTGCTGTTCTCTCGGTGATGATGGGTCAAGAGAGGGGCCTCCACCGCGGTCAGAGGAGAAGAGGTCAGCTGCTTTGGTGACGGGCCTCTCTGCCTGTCCTCGCGGCCCGTGTCCAGATCACCAGTGTCGCATTTGTCCTTGCTATCGAGTCCAGAATCACAAACCCGGTCACCGGTTCTGCACGTGACCTTCTCGCCGTCAGATTCTACCGAGCACGAGTGATCTGTCAGGTGCAAACTGATGCCTGCGGACACAAACCACGCATCCGTGAGTTACTGCTGTCAGAACTGCGCGAAAACTTGCTGAACTTCCCTCAAAATGGCATTACGAAGCGAATATCTTCAATTATAAATTTGTATGATCCTAAACCACAAAACCAGTCATAAGGGTATTTATTTCCGTATTTTTTTTGGGTTTGTTTTCTTTAAAAGAGATTTATACATCATCTGAAAGCTGAATAAATAATCTTTCCATTGATGTCTGGTTTGAGTAAATGTCTGAGGGAGCAAAAAAATCTAAATATATTGAGAAAATCACCTTTAAATTTGTCCAAATGAAGTTCTTACCAATGCATATTACTAATCAAAAATATACGTTTTGATATATTTACGGTAGGAAATTTACAAAATATCTTTACTTAATATCCTATAATGTTTTTTTTTTTTTTTTTTTTTTTTTTTTTTTTTTTTTTTTGTCATAAAAGAATAATCGATCGTTCTGACCCATACAATGCTATATATTGCTACAAATATACCCGCGCTATTTATGACTGGTTTTGTGGTCCATGGTCACATATAATTAATAGAGCTACATTATTCAAACGTCAAATATTGTTACAATATATGCAGTACATTTTACTTTTTACATTTGTTCTACCGTAAATGCATTTAAATTAAATTAACGCATATTAATAGTAATAATAATAATAAAAATGATGATGCACCTTCGTCCTCAGCAGACGCTTCACTGTTGTCCATGTTTTTATCCGTGCGCTCGTCTTTTCTCTCCCCATCGCCGTCGTCCTCGTCCTCGTCCTCACTTTTATTCCGTGGTGCCCATGTCATCTTGTTCTCCTTCTTGAGTCTTCTTCTGGCATTGGCGAACCAGGTGGACACTTGCGTGAGGGTCATCTTGGTGATGATGGCCAGCATGATCTTTTCTCCTTTCGTGGGATAAGGGTTTTTCCTGTGCTCCTGGAGCCACGCTTTTAGCGTCGCCGTCGCGTCCCGCGTGGCGTTTTTCCGGTACGCGGGGTCGTTGAGCTGGTACGGGTACCCGGGGCTCCCGTACGGGTGATAACTGATGGCTCCTGCCATTCCCGTGGTGTGCGCGTCATACGGAGAGCCCTTCAAAAACAACAGTTTTTGTCAGTCATCTGTCTTATTATTTTTTGTGCAGCTTTTTTTTTTTTCTTCATAAAATAAATGTGGCGCAAATTAAACAAAATAAATCAACGCTTTATTAATGCAAACGAACTAATGATATATTCTGCATTATGCAACGTTAATGTTATTAATGCATGCTATTATAAAGTGTAACCAAAAATATAATACTAATAATAATTAAGCCAATAATGATTAATCCCTCATGCAATTGTCAGAATGCACAATTACACGGGACTGGGGTGGATAACAGATAATGGGTAATTGCAGCCATTTTGCATAATCACCAGGCTGACTTTCCCAGTGCTCTTTCAGTGTCAGAGGCATATCAGTGAAGCGCAGCATTACAAATCCTATTAGAAAACCACTGGATATGGAGCGATTTTACCCGCTTTCATGTGCCATGTCATTAGCATTGCGATTCATCAACTGACGATTAAATAACACTTATTTAACCACACATCCTTCCAAATCACATCTCAAAAATATTCTGTGCAGCTGCACACATTTTTTTCTTCTTATTATTAATCATTTTAAAATATCACAACCAATAATTTGAGCTATTGACTAAAAATAACGCGGCGTAGAACAGGCCGTGCAGAAGTAACATGTACAAGTGGGCCAAGGCAGATTTAGACGCACGCTGTTATTGTTTCAAATAAATAAGCAGGCATTTAAGGCTGTCGATTTTATTCGCGACTTTATCGCCGAACAAAATAACTTTTAGATCACAACCAGCTGCATTTGTGTTCACGTCCCTCTCGAGTTTCCCTTTGAAACACACACAAGTACTCACGCACGCGCATGCAACTCCCGAACCCGCAACCAAAACTATAACCATCCTATCATGCAATATTCATGCATTCCTATCAAGAACAATGCCTCGCGAATGGCGACGGCTCCAGCGCTGTTTACCATGTAGGACGGGAATCCCGTGGCTGGATCTGTGGAATAGGGCAGAGGGCTGGAGAACGCGTTGGCCGAGGCGGTGAACGCCGCAGATCCGGGGTACGGGCTGAACGCTGAACCGGACGAGGACCGGACCAGCTCCTCGCTCCTCGGGGCGGCCAGCGGACAGGAGTAGAGCGCCAGGGAGCCCGGGGGCTGGTAGAGGTAACCCTGAGGATAGGACATTATTACAGCTTCTCCAGAACAGGAACGCGGGAGGGCAGAGAACGGGCTGATCGATAAAATCAGCGCATTTAACCAGCGCGCGCAGGGATAAACTAATAAAAGAAAATAAATAAAAGCGCAAAAGAGGAAGAGCGATCAGCGGAGTGCCGTCATGAAGATCCCCTAGCGTCCGTTTGTTTGTAGTGCTCGGGAGTGGAGAGTGAAGAGTTGCTGGAAGGAGCAGGAGAGTTTCTGAGAGCGCTGGAGAAACAGGAGCTGTCAATCACGGCTCATCTAAATATTCCGTCTCCGCCCCTCTCTCGCAATTCCGGAACAAAACCGGGCAGAAAGCCGCCTGCGCGTCCTCGCCGTCGCGTTTCCGTCGTTTATCTCACGCACTTTTCTTTCTTTTTTGATTTATTTCGGCGGCGGACGGATGACATGATGCCATTTTCTCAACTTTGTCATTATATATATATTTATATATATATATATATATATATATATATATATATATATATATGTGTTATATATATATATAATATATATATATATATATATATATATATATAATCACGCCGTGGCTAAAGAGGGTTTGCTCGTGCATTACAGAGTATTTTCATACACACGACTATGTAATAAACTAGACTTACTAAATATAATTGCGCATTGCTGTTACATTTGTCATTACATGTGGTTAAGAATGTGTTTTTGTTTGTTTATTTATTTATTTATTTATTTATTTACTTTCTTAAAACTATTGCACAGATCCTGGCAATGAAATGCATGCAATAGGCAAATAAATCCAAAAAAAAAAAAAAAAAAAAAAAAAGAAAGAAAAATATGCGAGCTGCATTTTTTTTTCTTTAGTATATTATTATTATTATTATTATTATTATTATTATTATTATTATTATTATTATTTATAACACACATGATTAGTATTGCACGAGCGCAATGTGAGTGAATTGTGCAGTCATGAACAGTACAGAATACAATCAGTCGTTGCTTCACTCCACTGATCAAGGTTTACCGTCAGAATTCAGTTGTGTGCTGTGTCGCGCAGCTCCGTGGTGTGAAGTGTTCGTCTGTGGAGTCGAGGGCTGAGTGCTGGGGCTCGCGGCAGCAGTGCGCGCTCAGGCCGGTGGGAGGTGTGAGTCCTCTTCATATTCCTGCTCTCTAATCGCAGGAGGTCTTCCGTCCTGACAGACAGCAGGAGTTGGTGCTCCACAGACCTGTAACATATATTTAGAACTAATTCAGCAGGAATAATTTCCCTCAGCACATCACTGTTCGTGACGTGAAAACACAAACTCGCACCGGGAAATTATGACTGAAATAAATAACGGGCTGTGACAACGACGGCGAAGATTGATCTGCAAAATATGGTTATTTGAATTCGAACTTTATTATTATTGCTACTATTTCAAATTAATAGGCTATGTATTGTAAAACGGGTGATGTGGTATTTATTCGCTAAACGCTTATAATTGTCTGCTGGTAAATCATTTTCAAGAATGCACCGTTTCGTAAATTCAAATTACTGAAATTAAAAGCTATATATAATTAGCTATATATAATAGTCAGTAAAGTCTTTTAACACGGCAGTCAAATACAACAATAAGAAGGAAAAAAATAGCTTGCACATTAGCAATGATGATTATAATATTATCCAAGGATTAGTGGAAATTAATAGAAATATCAATTAAATTGACATTCAAGAGGACATTATTATTGCCATGCTATGCTAAATAATGGTGGTAGTGTTGATTTTTTTATTTAATTTTTTTTTTTTTTATTATTATTACTTTTTTTTCGAATTTAAACAAAGCATTGTCTTTATTTATTACACAGGCTACAATTAATTCCATATTAAAGTGTCTCCATATTTTCAGCCCTCTGTTTCTGATTCAGGAATGAATAACAGGTCTAATTTCTCTCTCATATTCCACCCTGTTTCTACCCTCTTTCTTATTTCTGTGTTAAAGTAATTTGGAAAGACTGGAAACAGATTAATTTGGCGCGGGTGCTCACAGAGGACACGAGGCGCGCGCCGCACAGCAGGGGGCAGTAGGTTAACTAGTTTAACTTCCAGACTTAGAAACCCTCGTGGTATTTTAGTCCCAGCAAACATGATGGAATTATAGGAGATTCAGCCCAAGACTGCAGCTAAGTATCAGCGAAATGCATTTATCCAATTCACCGACAGAAGCCTTTAAACATGAAATTATGGAATTAACTTACAATAAGCTTGCATGGAATTACTGACTCGCATGACTGAAAGCATCATTAATATATAGGCTATACACACACACACATATATATATATGCTATCTCATGCTAAAATTATTTTGAAAATGAGAAATTTTGAAAATGGTATTAAATTGTTTTATTATATTGTTTAATGATTTGAAGAATTGTATATAGTTATTATAAAATGACATGACAATTTCCATAATATGACACAAAACATTCATGTTAAACAGTCATTTCCTGTATTTAGTTGTTCTACTGAACAAGGCATTTAAGTGTGAATAGTCTCCTAATTCACATGATGCCATCATGCTTTTAATGTTATAATTCAAATGCATGCAATAACACGTGCCCAAATAAATGATTATGATTATTATACATACTGCACAAAATCTGTTTATTTTATATACATAATATGCATTTTTATGCATAATTAATTTATTTCATTTAAAAGAGTTGATTATTATTATTATTATTATTATTATTATTATTATTATTATTATTATTATTATTATTATTATTATTATTATTATCATTCCTAATGTGCAGGAGCAGCATTGCATGCACTGAGTGTGTTTTGCAGTCATGAACAGTAAATACAATCAGCTGGATTTCCCAACAGAACATTCACTCACTGGCCTTTTAGATCAATGATCAAGTTTTACTGACAAAATCTGTAATTATACGGGTCCTTATGCTCAATAAAGCTGATTACACTGAGAGCAAACACACACACACACACACACACACACACACACACACACACACACACACACACACACACACACACACACACACACACACACACACACACACAGCTCCTTACAGAGTCAGATTTATGATGCATGCCATCGATTTGGATAGAAGGAAACAAGTATTGATTTTTCATATTTTCTGGAGATGTGTTTACTCCAGGATAATGCAGCGCGGCAGTGGCAGCTCCAGTGAGCAGCGCAGGGATTAGCAGCACTGCCTTTTGATGAGATAAATTACTGAGTGCAACTTCAATGGCCAAAGGGTACACTTTGATCTTATATTACTTCATTTACCCTTATGACTAAATGATTATTGATTTTCTATTCTTAGCTCTGGAATGTGAATGCCAGGCAGCTGACAGGGTTTCAAATGTTGTTTCTGTGAAGTACAATTCTGTGAAGCCCGCTCCGTATGTGTGTGTTTGTGTGTGCAGAAATCTTGGAGAGCATGTGTGTGTTTATCTTCCTCATGCATGTGTGTCTGTTGGCAATGCAAAAAAAAAAAAAAAAAGCCAGTCCTTAAACAGTATTTTTGTTATATAGGCTATTTCAGAAATATGAAGGTAAACAGATATTGTTTGCTGTGAGCTGTGTCTCCCGTTAACATCCCATCAGTCTGAACTTTGAAACTGAACACTGAGGTGAATCCAGGCTCCTGTGATGCTCACAGTCACAGATATACTGCAGAGTGCAGGGCCAAAACCACAGACACAGAAACAGACAAACTATTTGATTCTCTTGATTTGGAAATATTTGTAAAAGTCATTTTTAAAAAGACAGAACAGTGAAATAGTGTGATGTAAGTATAGCTAAACATTTAATTTAATTTGACAACTTTTTTAAACATAGAAATGGCATTTTGAATAAAAAATGTAGACTAAATAATTTACATGATTCACGTTATTCCTAACTGAATGTGCGGAGATAATAAACATTTAGATGTTTTGTGTTTTCTGTATGGTAGGTATAGGAATAAGAATAAATGGGAGAAAATAAAAAAATAATATAAACAAATAAATATGCGTATGTATGTATATATATATATAATAATATATAATATATATAGATATATATATATATATATATGCGTGTATGTGTTTGAGATACTTTAGTTTTTGTGTACTTAAAAGTTTTAGACATTATTATTATTATTATTATTATTATTATTATTATTTAAATCTATTCCTTATTTGGTTGCACTGCGAGAGCACAGATAAGCATAACATAAAAAGCAATTAGTGTGTGTGATAATTGGCATCTCTTTGGAGGTGCTGGTGCGGTGTGGAGATGCTCTCGATCTTCGGTCTTCTCCAGTGGGCCCTGCGGGGCCGAGGAAGGGTGGGCTCGCCAGGCCTCTAATCAGCAGCTATCCATGTGCTTGGCAGCGGAGGGGTTTCGAATCGCACCTCGCCGCCAGTGAAAGCTCTGAGCGAGCCTCTGATGAAGTGCGATGCTCCGGCTCCAATAGAGTCATGGAGCGACACACACAGTCTCAATTTGTTTAACATGCCACAGAAAGCAATGGATGTAAAAGAGCAAGAGCGAGCGGTGTTTCTGCTCTCGATTTTCCTCTGCTTTTTAAATGCAGGAGGAACAAATGGATGCTGCATCAACCAGCGTATTGTGTTCGACAAGAGCCAGCTTCTAAACGTGGCCTGCTGTAACTGTGGATGGCTGAGGATGTAACTGTGAATCTTCTTCACTATATCTGTCCACAGATATTTATGAGTCGATGACACATGAGGAAGTCCTAACCTTGGCTGCTGTAACTGTGGATTTTTAAATTTTTGTAATTAAAAAAAAATAAATAAAAATAATTCACACATACTTGTATATTGTTTCAAAATAAAGGTTATTTTATGTTATTTCCGGTTTTAATGTTTTGTTTTTGATCTTTGTTTTTCTGGAAAACAAATATACAATATATAATACTATATCACTGATATATATAAACAAACAAACAAAGCATCAATAAACACATATTATATATTAAAATATATACAATAGAATATCTAACCAAAAGGGTCTTCGAAAATTATGTCTTGTTTTCCATAAAACAAATAAATTTAAATTAAACAAATAAATAAATTTTTTAAATGAATCTGATTCTTAAATTTTTGAATGTGTATGTCTTTTTATTTTTTTTTTTTTTATCTTGTTTTCCCTTTTAGTTAAGTTTATTTTTTTGACTCTTAATGTAATTTTGATACATTTAAAATTTTATTTTATTGTTTTTTTTTTTTACTTACAGAAAAAAAAGTTTTCTTGTTTTAAGCATAAACGTACAGAAAATTATTTGTTTTACTTAGTTAAACAAGAAAAAAATGACTGACTGATTTTTTCTTTAAAAATACACAAAAACAACAACATTATGATTTGACCCACCATAAAATTTTATAATTTTGATTTTTTTTTTTCCACCCTCTTTCTTAAAGTGTTTTTTTTTTTCTCAAGTAAATGTGTATTTTGTTAAGAATGGTTTGATATTTGTTAGTTTTTTGTACTTAAAAACAAGATAAAAATACTGAATATTACACAGTTCACTCAGACCTTGAAAACATGGTCATCATAGAGTTGTATTCAAAGTTGCATATTTAATGTAACTGAATAGATCCAGCACTACCCCCTTAAAAAAAAATAAAAAAAAAAATAAAAAACAATAGAAAAATATGTATTTTCTTTAGATAACATGGCAAATGCTGCTTATGGCTCCCAGTTTTCATCATGTCCTCCTGAATTCTGCATCTGAGTGACTGTAATGACCGGATGCTCATCATTACTGTCAGCTCAGGGGTTTATTAGAGAGAGAAGACTATGAATGATCATTTTCAAATATTTGCAGGGCCAGAGAGAGCACACTGCTGGCTTCATGATACACAGTGGCTTAATGATTTAAACAACCTCCTTGCATTGGCTGAGTTGAGTTTAATCAATTAAAATGACAATTTGTGGAGAGGTTAAACAGTGAGCTCCAGAGATCTGAAAGCATGATAAATGACACACTTTCATCTTCTCAACAACTCAAACTCTGAGTAGGAAAGGTTTCAGATTGTGAGATCAGCAGCTAATCACAGCTCAGGTATATTATATATAAAGTTAAATCTCCTGTCCAGCTGCACGAGTTCCTACATGAAGTAATGCACATCTGTCAGGGTCCGAACACTAACTACCCATTCCTCTTTTACCCCATGAACCCTACTGCATCACATCTGATGCGCACATTTCTAAGGCCTCCAAATGATCGACATGGTCAAAACTTTGCTAAATTCCTGCTGTCGTCTGATTTATAGTTTAGTTAACTATAGTTAGTTTTTTATCAGTAAAAGCTCTTTTAGTGTAATTGTACAGCTTCAGCTCAAGCTTTACGTGTTTTTTTTTTTCTTTGCTTTTTTTTCAGTTAAATCTTGAGTGATTTTGATCAAGTAAAGGTCAGAATAACTGCAGTAATATCTCCAGATGAACTCTAACTGGACTGAAGCAGCTCAGCTTTACTTGATTCTCCATCAATCACGTTTTAGAGTCTCAAATCTGATCATCAGGATCTTTTGAGGAGCGTTTGTTTCCAGAAGCTTTACTTTCTCTGTTCCTCAGCGGAGGAATGATCTTCACAAGCCTCCAGAACATCTCACATCTTCTGAGGAGCCTTTATTTCTTCATCTCTCAATCACTGCATTATATGTTTGGATCATTTACATCTCATCTTACTAAGACATATTATTGAAGATACAGAATGATGACTTCATCATTTTATCTCATTGATTTGCGTTACAAGCATTCAATTGATCACTTTTGACCATATAAATATCAGCATCTGCAGCAATTGTTTTGCTCAGTTTGATTCTCTGAATAAACTGTGCTGTTTTTTTGTTTGTTTGTTTTTTTTGTTGTTGTTTATAGCAGACTATGTGAGACTGATGCATCAAGATACTCAACAATAAACACATATGCATTATGTTTAATGGTTAAGTTGATTGTGCTTTTGATGTTCTGGTCTCCGTAAGGAACACAAACACAGATCGCAGACTGATTCCCTCTCAAGCCCAAACACCAGCACCTCTTAAAACAAAACACAGGAGCAAGTGGAAGCGAGTCTTTCCTTCACTCGGTTGTGTTTGCTCTAGCGGCTGATCCTATGGGAACACACCTAATCCATGTCATGTAGAATTAAGCTTCTGTCTCATTCATCTGCCTCTCGCAAGTTTGAGCACAAAGAGAGCTATATGAGAAGAGAACAGCCACAAACGACAGGAATTACGGGCCGGACGAGTCCCCACCAGACGGCCCGATTGATGAGCCCAATGAATCACCTTAAATCAAAGCCAAATAAAAGGAGGCACAATTGGAAAAGGCTACCTGAGCCGTCCTCATCCAGCTAGTGCAATAACGGCGGGCCGAGCAGATAGAGTTCCCTCCAAAGAGTCTGTTGACAGCCAGTGTCAGTGGTCTTTGTAAGCATTGTGCGAGGCCTGATAGGGTTACCTGTGGCTAATCCACACTGACCTTGCCTGGGTTTCTGAACGAGGACGCTTTTGTACAGTTCGGACGCCTGAAAAGCTATGAGGATCCTGACATATAACCGTCGGCGCAGGTCTCGCACCCACTCTTTTGTGGTGTTATCGGGTTGCATGTCTGGGACTGCAAATAAACAATGTTTGAGCACAAGTAAGGTGACATTTAAAGTGGCTCGGGAGCGGCGCGTTCGGAGCGACAGGTTCAAAAGGTCAGCCAGAGAGTGGGAGCATTTCGATGACTTCAAAGAAAGCCTATCGCGATGAAATGTTAGGGTGGCAGACGCAAACGCCGTACAAAATGCCACAACAGAGAGGCAAGCGTTGGCATGCGATGCGTCGCGTCGGACAGACCGAACTTTGAAGCCGAGAATGCCATGTAAACACAGAGCCGTTCGAAACCACGCCGAGCCAATCAATCAAAGCCTCGGGTTTCACAAAGCTTATCGGAATGAAATAAAATATTGCGATCACTTCTGGAAAAACCTCACCGGCTGATGAAAGCACGTTAAACTTTAGGTGCACAAACTTTAGCTTTATTAGTCAGGTCGTAAGATATCATGCATCTGTCAAATGCAAACATAACAGGCATCCTGAGAAACAGAAAGCTGAGCGGTTCACTGAAGAACGTCAGAAACAGGAAGAGAGAGAAGGACAGGAATGAATGTTAGACAGATGTGTTTCAAGCTGGAAGGCATCAGCTGGTCATCAGAACATCACAAACACATCCAGTTCCAGTGGAAACGAGAGAAATACAAGACTCTGGTCATTTCCCCAGTATAGTTTCAGGTAAAATTTCTAATGGAGGCGACCAACACAGGCTTGTTTACTGTGGACCACCTGCCATCCAGTTTAACCAGGTGCTGCTGCATTGCTACAATGGATGTTCAAAGAAAATCATTAATTTCAGTGCAAATGCCTCATTTAGGAATTTAGGGATTAGACATTACTCTTAACTTTATTTCAGACAGGACCACTTTGGCAAGTTACTCGAGTTTATTGAACTCAATTGATCTTTGGCGGTATGGTTCCTTATAGGGGTTCTTGCTCTCAAATTAATTGAACATATAAGAGCTTAAACATTAACCCCCCGGAACCATCAGCTTGGAAATACATGACAATTAAGACACTTAATAATGTCTTTAAAAGCGAACAGTGGTAATGTGGCAGGGGACGTCTATCCCGTAGCTTGGTTATGAGGATGAATGTCTCTCAGCAGTGAGGTCCATGCCAACCGGGACTTGAAAGCCTTAGTGATCTGAAACAAAGAGACAACAACCAGAAGGTGCACGGTAATATGCTCATGCTTATGGGGGGAGGGAGGGAGGGTTGCGAGCCGTTTGAGCATACTTACCGAGCAGTAGTGCCACGTATATATGTCCCGTGTCTAATAGAAGAATGGTAGTGATTGGAGCGATTTGACAGCTGGTCGCAGCACTATGCCTCTGTGGCCTGACTGAACTAATGCTGCGCTCGATTAATACAACTTTTAACACATTTTAATTATTTGCTTTCACTGTTTATGGCTTGTTCTGTTTATGAATGAGGCTTTGAATCATTAGTTCACACGATTCGTACAAAAGGTTGATTCATTCAGGAATTCATTACACGGCTCTCTCTATGGGCTACTGAATCATTGATTCACATAATTTGTTCAAAATGCGGATTCATTTAGAAATTAAACACCGCTGTGTTGTTCAGAGATGCACAATCGCAGGTTCGAGTCTCAGTGCTGGTAGGTGTTGGGGGGGGGGGGGGGGGGATGAATGAACAGCGCTCTCTTCCACCCATGGCTGAGCAAGGCACTGAAACCCCAGTTGCTCCCCGGCGCTGGATATAGCTGCTGGTGATTCGTTTTTGTGAAAATAAAATAAAAAAAATCAAGATTACTGTACAGTGTTTGTGTGTTTGTTTGGGTTGAGTGTGTGTGTTCAATTCCGAGTATGGGCTACCATACTTGGCAAATGTCACGACGTTAAAACTTAAAACAGTAGTTTTACTGTGTATTTAAAGGTAATATGTTCTCTGCAAAATTGAGCAAAAACACATAATATGGTGTTTAAAATATGACACAATATTTACTTCTTATTTACTGAACTGTTGTATTAAAATCACATTTGCACTTGTGTTCTTTGTGATAAAAACAGCCTTTATATATATATATATATATATATATATATAGTTACCTGATTTGCATAATTTCTTTAATGACTCAGGTGCTAAAACAATGTTGACAGCATGTGACAAAAATGATGCTATCAGTGGAGCAATTCATTTTTGTATTTAAAATTAGTGATAACATTATAGTTTTTTTTTTTCATCTAATCTGAAAAAAAAAAAAATAAATAAATGATGAACTGACCACAAGAACTCAAGAAGGCCAGTGATTGTCTGCCTTTCTGATATCTAGCTGGATCCATAATCTGACAGCGTACCTCTATATGTTTTGTTTTCTAGATTACTTTGAAAAAGGGAAGTGAATGTATTATCCTGGAGTCCCATTGACCTGCGCAACATCTCATCCTCCTCAATCTGAGAGTTTCACCACAGCTGCTCAGACTGTTCAATATGAAGCTGTTTGTTTTGCGTCCTGCTTTAGTCTTCTAGCGCAGTGCTAAATGATCATTGATCTGTGATCAGAGTTGGACATGGGCCATTTGCACATCCCGAGTCTGTGCAAGAACAACAATAAATTCTGCTCCAGCAGGTTCTCCAGCAGATACACACCGCAGTAACGGTGAGTTTAGATGTAGACTACAGCACAGTACCAGATACTTCAGCTAATTAAAAATGGATGTGCGTGTGTGTTGAATACATTTTAATCCCATCAAATATCAGGGGAGAAATAAAGGTTTAGCACAGCCACTGCTCAACACAAGCCTGAGAAAATCAAATAAAAGGGAGAAGGGTCTGGAAGGAAGCCTCCGTCGGCAGATTGGCCGCTGGTCAAGTATGAACGGTCCGCCGGGACCGAATGTGTTGCAGCTTCTGTTTGAATGCAATGATTAAATGAGCAAATACTTCCCAGATTTGTTGCGAGAGGAGCTGTCAGTTTATTTATTCACAACGTGGCCATGAATAATTTAATGGTCAGCAGTTTTTATCTGGAGGGATCATTATTGAGAGTTGAGGTGAAAGCTGTTGATTGGGCTTTTGGCAGCCGTCCACGGCCCCTGACGACGACACATGTCCCGCGGATGTGAAGAGAACAACGTGTTTCACAGGGGAGTGACGCTAATTTGGAAAATGGGTAGAAAACCTGTGCAACACATGAAGCACATTATCTTCTAGAAAGTATCAAAAAGTGCATTATTTTTACAATTCAAAAAGCTATTTTGTCTGTGAATCTCTGTTGAAGTGTAATTTATTTCTCTGTATTTTCAGCATCATTACTCCAGTCTTCAGTGTCACATGATCTTCAGAAATCATTCTAATATGATGATCTGCTGCTCAAGAAACATTTCTGATTATTATCAATGTTGAAAACAGTTGTGATGCACAATACTTCTGTGGAAACTGTGATGCATCTTATTTTTCAGTATTTGCAGATGAATAGAAAGATCAAAAGATCAGCATTTGTTTGAAATAGAAATATTTTGTAACAAATATGTAAAAAATGAATATAATTGTAACAAAACAAATGTTGTTGTTGTCACTTTTGACATATTTATAATGTCATTATAAATAAAAATATTTATTTATTTATTCATTCTTACTAACCACGTTGTGTTCAACATTGATAATAATCAGAAATGTTTCTTGAGCAGCAAATCATCATATTATTATGATTTCTGAAGATCATGTGACACTGAAGACTGGAGTAATTATGATGAAAATACAGCTGCACATCACAGAAATAAATTACAGTTTAACAGAGATTTACATAGAAACACAGCTGTTTTAAATGTAAATAATATTTAATCATTTTTACTTTATTTTTATCAAATAATTGCAGCCTTGGTGAGACTTAAAAAAAACAAAAAAACAAACATAAATCGTAATTGTTCCAGACGTGTATTTCCCGCTGAAGTGATTGTTTCCAGACAGGTTTCCTGCACACACACTACACATTTCAGTGTGACAGTGTCGTAGGAGGTTTTTCTCTGTGGGTGGATTGAGTTTTCAGGTGTGTTATCTGCGTGGCTCGTGATGGGCTGCTCCAGATAACTCCAGACGAAGCTCAGATGGGAAGAAAATGAGGATCAGGAGTGGCTGATCTTTTTATCAGCTGACCCCGTCTGTTGCCATGGCAGCACGTTTTAACCCCTCAGATGGATGAGATGATCAAGCGATGATAAAACCCCGTCCTGTCAGAACATTAAGACACATTCCCTCAGTGTCTGAGTCAGATATCACACATACTTCACTCCAGCACTGATTCTGGAGACACAGGACAAAAACAACTGTACCTGCTTCTGTTTGTGAAAACAAGCAACATCTCCACTGTGAAATTATTCTGAGATTATTGCAATAATTATTTGTATTATTATTTTTACTTTTTACTTTTTTTGCACACATGCAATTTTATCAAAAATATAAGAGTATGTTATTTTTTAGTGCCCCTAAAATACTTAAAAATTTAACTACATATCCTTTAAAGAAACATTACTATATCTCCAAGCAAGAGTATATTTTTTCTATTTAGTTGGTTGTTTGTTTGATTGAATATAAATAAATAAATAAATAAATAAATAAATAAATAGATTGATTGATTTTTATTCATTAATTAATTATTTTTTTCTTTTTAAGTTAAGTAATACTGAAATGCAAACTTAACTACTGATGAACTAATGAACTAACTAACTATAAATTGTTAGGAATTTTAAATAATTTCCCTCAAATTAAGTACACTGAAATAAATAAATAAATAAATAAATAAATGATTCATTGAATATACTATTTTTTTTTTCAAGGAAATTTGTTGCAAGCAATTTACTTTAGCTATATTTAAATAAACAAATTTATTTGACAAACTTTCAATTTATTTATTTATTATTATTATTATTTATTATTATTATTATTTATTATTATTATTATTATTATTATTATTATTTTAATGTAGCTAAAATAAATTGTTTGCAATCACTTACCTTAAAAAAAGTTTTTTTTTTTTTTTATTTTTTTTCTTTTTTTTTCAGTGTAGGTCTTACTAACAGAAAATGCACACAACACAAGCATTTGATACGTGTGATGAAAGCTAGTTAAGTTTATAAAACTATGATCTGTCAATAGTCTGATGATAATCAACAAAGCTAGACTTTCATTCAGTCTCAATTCATTCATTAATCAGTATGAATGATAGACGTCAATATTTATCATTTTGAATCACTGTTGATCTGTACTGAATGATAGAAACACACATTCTGCGAGACTGGAGCCAAACAGAGCTGAAAATACAGTAGGTGCAGATATCCCTAGCACTGATAAGTCATCAACATCATATCTGAGTATATCTCATGTTGCAGTCTGAGTTTCACAAACAGCACATCTCTGATTTCCACAGATGAAGTATGGCGATGTGGTGAGTGTGCTTGGACAGCCCAGTAATGTGACATTGGCTCGCTCTGAAAGCAGGCCTGCCAGCCACGCAGATGAGAGCCGCAGACGGAGCCCAGCTGGCAGGCTCGAGCAGCGAAGGCCCCTGAATCGCTCGCGAACAATCCTCTTATGCAACCCAGAGGCCTGTGCTTTATCAAGCGCGGCAGAATACCGCTGCACTGCTGCTGCACGCTCCATCCAGTTCGGACCGCGCTTAAATCTCTGAAATAAAAGATGGCTCAAATCAGCCTCCAGGCTCTTTTGGTTTATCCAAATGAATGCAAAACCATCACAGATTCAAGTGATCGCTAACACACACACACACGCGCACACACACACACACACACACACACACACACACACACACACACACACACACACACACACACACACACACACACACACACACACACACACACACACACACACACACACACACACACACACACACACATCTTCCAGCATTCACTGCATATGCCAGGTTTTATGAAGGTAAATAAACCTCTTTAAGACCAAACAAAGACAATTGAAGGAATAAACTAAATGGAATGCATCAACATTTTATCTAGATGTAAATGAAGAGACACTTTCCAACAGATCTCTATTACTTTTTAATTAAAAAAAAAAAGAGAAAAAAAGGCCTCTGCTCCCAACCACAATAATGGAGAATGAACTTTTACTGTACTTCTGATTCTCTACTGCAAAAGAAGTGCTGTCACTTGTTAGGTTATATATTTACATAAATATAAATATGTATATTCAAAGATAATAATAATTTCCAATCTTACATTTGGGGTGTGTGCTATTTTTGGAAGCTTTTTTGAATATTTTTTGAGTGTTTTTTACTGTGTTTAAGTGTTTTATTGAGATATGAGGTTTTCTTATGTTGTGCCACATGCGAATGTATATAATATAAAGGCAAAATATTTTAAAATGTTTTAAACATTTTTATTTATGTATAACTACCCTGTGCTGAGCGTTTTTATTAAATTTGGCAAAAATATTGTTAGAATATATTGTTAGAATATATATATAAAAAATCATTGCATGCAACATTTAATGCCATGATTTTAACATGTACAAGGCTTTCTGTTCTGATGCATTGTTTTAAGCCACAATTCAGGTAAGGCTGAATGAAGACTTTTGAAGAGCCGCAGAAACACTCTTATACAGTCGAGCACATGCTGCATGTTAGTCATGTTGGCCAGAACGGTTACAGATTGTTGTACACGTGGACCACGAGACATTAACCTTCCACTAATAACACACCTGGGGATAATGATTTCAGCAAGCCCCATCATTCCTACTTACGCTAAACATATTGGCAGTATCATTTAAATCTAAAAGGCAATTATCTGTTAATCAAATAGCCCCAGAGTACTGTATGTATAAACACAATCCATCAGCCAAACGTGGTGTTTCAAACATCATCCTACAGAACGCAACTTGCATTGTGCCATGCTTTTCACAGGCCTTGCTTTTTATTTGCCCCAAAACACTGTGAAAAGCTGCTAATGTGGCATTCCTGGGTTTTCTGATATATTTGGAGATTACAAACAAAAGCAGGCGTTTTCCTCAGGCTCTCAGCAGATCAATAGAGTCCAGGCTCTCAGTACAGTTCAACTATTATGATATTTGTCTGTCACTGATGACATGCCATCTCGTATATGACCCAAGCCAAAACACAATTATTGATCCAGTCATCTCTGATGGATATGCTATTATTGAGAGAAGAGAGAGACGCAGCTTTCAGCAAATATATATATATATATATATATCTATATATATATATATATATATATATATATATATTATATATATATATATATATATGTGGCTTCTTTCACTATGTTGAGAACAATTTCACTCGGTGTAACTCGGTGCTGAATTTGTCTTTTGATTGAATGTGATTGTACAGTACTGTATGCATAAATAGCCAAAATACTGCAAATGTGTGCTACAATTACTGGATCACTTCACGTAAAATAAATAAATAAATAAAAATTGTAAAATTGAATTATAGATGAATTAAAGAAAGACTGAAGTAGTATTTCATTGTAAAACACACTCCAATAATCTTTGTTTTACTTGCAATAAAAAAAAGGAAATAATAATAATTCTTGCAAATTAAAATAATTCAATCTTAAATTTGCGAATGCACTTGGGTTGGTCTCTCTTGCACATGTGGTGAGATGCGATCAAGCGAAGACGTCACACTTCTCTGGTGGATTGACAGAAACAGACGTCCAACCACAGAAATGTGCCTGTGCTCCAATAAAGACCCCCAGCAGAAATACAGCCCAACCTCAGGAGACCAGTTTCATTTTAGAGAGTCCGGTCTTTGGCAAGCGTTAAAAACACACGAGTGCCCCTAGAACCCAGCGGACTATTAACATCCTTTAACACGATACCCAACAAATCAACGTCAGCGTGTGAAACAAGCGGCCTTTATCAGAAAGCAGGCAGCTGTACTCTTACACTCGCTCTATCAGACGTCCAGAGCTTAATCCTGAGCCCGGCGGAAGAGCGCATGGGGCTGTAATAAATGAACAAGGCCAGGAATCATGAGCTATAGCTGCGTCTGTGGAATCAATGCCATTGATTGTGTTAAAACAGTTGGCATGATAACAATACAGCCTCTAAAGCCTCTCGAGCAAAAGTGCCTCTGATCCTTTATTTACTGATCTTTCCTCTGTTCTGCCAAGGTCTTCGACGTTCGACGTCATCTGACAGCATTAATATTGATAGACCCAAATTGGGTTTCATTCACAGCACTGAAATGAATACGGCGAGGCTGTTAAAACAGGAAGATAGGAAGATCTGCTGGCTCTGGAAATAGATTCGGGGCACCTTCCAGGTAGGATTTCAGCCGGAGTCGCTCACAGATTCAGATCCTGTGTTTTAGCTTCTGTGCCTCATCCGGAAAAACATTGTCAGGATCGCAAAAGCCAAGTCATGAAAACAACAGCGTTCTTCAGTATTTAATGTTATAAAAATAATACTTTAATAACAACAGCATTTGTCTCGTCTGTTTTCAGAGCAGACAACTGTTTTCTTGTCAGATTAACATAACACACGCCGTGAACCAATCAGCAGTCTCCGTGGAAAGCAGGTGTGCCGCATCATTTCCTGTGTTCACAGGACGTCCATGTTTGGTCAGAGTCAGACCCAGCTGGTAAACAGGGATCAGTCGCCTCCTCCAGCAGACACATGGGGACCGCTTTATTAGTTTCGCCTCTATTAATATGTAATTACCATGTTATTACACTGTAATTACCAAGTTATATCTACATAATGAAGTGAACTACAATTATTATTCATGTAGAATAACTGCTGGCATTGTCTACTACAAATGTAAAAAAAAAACAACTCGTCTTGTGCTTTGTCCGGAGATAAAGGAATACAGCATCATAAAACATTAATTGAGCCCAGCGTAGTTGACTTCTCCTCTGAGTTGTTCAGTTAAACTACCCTGGGCTGAGCACTTTTATTAAATATGAGCACGATGACAGCTCTGTTAAATTTGGGTCTAAGCGCTCGCCAAACACTTCTTCATCTCGCTGCGCTCTCGAGTCGTACAGCAGTCACTTCCGATGTAGCCCTCTCTTCTCCTTTAATCCCGCCGTGGCTTTTATAGGCTTTGCCAACTGTAGAGAATCTGTGTGCACATCTCGTCAGACGCAGACCCGGGCTTCTTTATCTCTAGCCACTGAGCCAACAGTGCTGTTTACAAACCCCGCTGCTGTCAGCTTGAACACTTAATGAAAGTGAGGGAGATTTGAAGGCAATAATCTCTTTCAACTGCGCTCTTTTACAGGTGCGCTTTCTCTCGCCGACTTCGACTCCCCGCTCGCGGCAAACGCCAGCAGCTTCAGACAATAAGGTATCTGTCATCTCCGCTCACCTGTGATATCGGGATAACTACACCTTTGTTTCGCCTTCTCGCTTTCTCACTGCTGTTGTCGGCGGAGTTTTGTTTGAAGAGCGTGCGACGTGATGTTGATCTGTCATGTGCAATAAAAGTGCTGTTTCTGGCGTATGGGAACGCATTTCAACACATCATGGTTTTAGGTTTAGATTTGTACGAATGCATAAGGAAAAGTCTGTATTTTATTTGCCTTTCAATTTTTTTTTAAAATGTGTAATTCTTATACAAGGCCTAATACTAACATTTCACCACACCTGCTGGTGACTTGAGAACATTTTCTGGACATTTTTTATTTATTTATTTTTTACCAGCATTATGATTAGTGAAAACATAATCACTGTTAATTAAGAGTTTTCCCTCAATAAACTCCAAATTAGCTTTTTAATGATAGTAAGGTAATTTTTGTGGTACTTATGTTAAGTTGTTGGGAAGGGTTAAGTGATCTAGAATATGTTTATGCATTAATATTAGTATTAATAAACAGCCAATATGCATATACAGGTAATACAAATGCTAATGAGTGGTTAGTTTATTGTTCCCTCATCTAAACCATTAATTGCATTATTTAATAATACTACTACTACTACTACTAATAATAATAATAATAATGATATTTATTTATTTTTACACAAATAATGCAAATCAATAAATAAATATCACTACAATACCACTGACTTGTAAATATGTTTTTTTTTTTTTTTTTTTTTTATACTACTACTTCTTCTAATCATGATAATAAATGACATTTTTACAAAAGAGAGAAAAAATATATGGATAGAGTCAGAAGACAGAAATAATTTAAATTTACGCCATTTATGCTGCGGCGTCCAGGGAGCAGTTCGGGGTTCGGTGCCTTGCTCAAGGGCACCTCAGTTGTGGTATTGCCAGCCCGAGACTCGAACCCACAACCTCTAACCACTAGGCCACGAAAAAGGTGCAATGGCTATAACTTTGTAAGTGCTTCATCACAGGTCTTTTTTAACAGAAATGCTTCCGACCTGCTGTATTAGCTGGCATGTTTAAAGGATGAAACACGTGTGATAAGGCCACTCCAGGCCATTGCTAAGGCGTAGCGCGGGCCGGGGAAGGGCAAGTGACAAGCACAGAGCAGCCGGATAAGAAATCAACAGTGACAGTGATAGAATTTACTTGATATTATCAGCAAAACAGCCGTCATGGTGCTGGCAGATTGGAGGCCATCAGCCCATCTCTGGGCTCAGCCTGCGACGTCGACTGCGGCCCTGAAAGGAAGCTATGAGCCACGATCAGAGATACAGACCCATAAATAGAAATCCATTTCCCTGCCGTACGCAGCTGGAGCAGGAGGAAAGGCCCTGCCGGATCGGCTCGCAAGGTGAAAGGCTTACAGACAAGGCCAAGCCATCCTGAGAGCACGGAAAATAGCCAAAAACACAAGTCTGCCGATAAATAAGTGATGAAAACAAACAGTAGGTGTTTGTATGAGGCTTTGTGGTGAGTCCTTCAGTGTGAAACCTTTCCTGTGAAGCATCTGAGGATCCTCAAATGCAAACTGTGTGTGTTTTACTTGAAGAGAGCAGACATACATTTGTGTTGTGTCACTATCATTTTTTTCTTCATCCATTTATTATCATTTATTATTTAATTAATTTAATTTAATTTATTTAATCATTATATTATACAATTTAATCATATAATCATTTATAATAATCATTATACCCATTCCATTGATTCATTAGTTGATTATTATATTATATTATATTATATTATATTATATTATATTATATTATATTATATTATATTATATTATATTATATTATATTGTTTTTTTTTATATTGTTTCTCCATTGTTGTTTAGTCTTACGACTATGTGTTTCAAGAGCTGTTTTTGTATAACGGTACTTATTAAATTTCTGTGTTATGAATTAATTAATTCATTTATTTATACACAAATAATACAAATCAATAAAGAAATATCACTAGAATACTACTGACTTCTAAACTATTTCATAACGACAACAACAATACTACTACTATTAATAATAATTTGACATTATTATTATTATTATTATTTTATATAACAACAGTATAACTACAATACTAATATTTATGTATCTCTATGATTATGTGTGTTTTGTTGTTGTTTTTTCAACAGTATTTGTGCTGGTCAGACAAAGTCTGAGCATTGAGACATACACAACTAAGACTAGTCAATAAACTCTTTTATCATCATCACGTCGTCTCCTGCTGCTCTTCACTGCTCTTCTTCTCCCTCGGTCAACTTCTTGGCTGATAGAAGACTGTTAACAGGTTTTGGGTATTAGACTACTTCGCTGATGAGTTGTTCTGTTACCAGACAAAACAGATATTTTCGGACATGATGTAGCGTCCGGGGCTAGATCTTAATTATCTGGTGTGAAGGCATGATCTAACACTTGGCATTTCCAGAGCGAGGATCTTACAGTGAGCCGTGGCTTTTTCGCCAATCGCCTTAACGAAACGTTTCAGATTGAGCGAGCGCTGATGAATTATTGATCCCGGTGTTACTGCATCACGCAGCGGCGTCTTGGCATTTCCTGCCGCTGAATTTACAGCGAGGTGACACTAATGTGTGGCTGTCGTCCTCCACTTGTTTACAAATAGGCCGGCGCTGGCCTCTAGCGAACAGGTACACAACTCACTCCAAAGCTCTGATAAACAGACTGGGGCTCGGTGGAGGGGCGAGGGTTTGCATCAACTTAAAAAATGCATGAGCCAGAGCAAACTGTGTTTGACAAAGCCGAGGGAAACGCCGCTCGAGTAGCACCAGGATCAGAGAAGAAAGAAGAGAAAGAAAGTTGGGCTTGCGGTTGGTGCCTACGAGGCAATTCTTCCTCTCGTCCCAGGTGAGGGAGCCGAGAAAGATGTGAACCTCAGGAACCAATTTGCTGAGTTTTGTTCGATAGACAGAAGCCCAGGGTCTTTGGCTGGATGGAGATGAACTGACTTCAGAGGAACAGAGCGCTCTCTTTGTCTGAGTTTCTGTTTAAAGTGAGACAGGCCCGGAGCAGAGCGGGTAGAGTCCGTGATAATCCACGTGAGCGGCCGAGAGAGGACTCAATGTTATCTGCCGGTCGAGTCTGTAAAAATGCTAATGCATTAGACAAGGTTAATACAGCCGGCATTAAAGGCCTGCATATGACACGCAGAATCTATCTACAGTATCAAAGCCTTACAGAATGATGAGCTATTCAGAGGCACTTGCTAAGACAGACATCAATACTGCTGTGTGACGCATGAGAGTGGTGCTACAATCATGAATGATTCCTTAGGAAATAAATAAATAAATAGACAAGTAAATTTTACTTGATATTTTAGTATAATTGATATAGTTATACATAAAATATATCAAAACCTTTGCGAGATTTGCAATGCTAATAATGGTGGAAATGCATGCATTTAAATATTATTTTGAATATAGCTTGCATTATGACTTATTATGACTGCATTATATATCTCATTCATATACAGTTTGAGTTAATATTTTGAATCATTTTTGTTTATTTTTTATCTTAATTTTATTTTTTTTTTTTTTCTTTTTTTTTTTTGTTTTTAATAATGTTTGTTTTTGTTTTTTTTGTTTGTATTTACAATTTTTTTTTGAATGTGTCAAGGTCATGGGTTTGACTTCCAGGGAATGCATCCTGATAAAATGCATTGTAAATTGCCTCGGATCAAATTTAATAAATGTACATTTAAAATCCACTCACAATTAAATAATGGCATGCTCGCAACATGCTTTTGCATGACATTCTGCAACACAAAATTCATTCACACAGTGTCTGGATCTCCACCATACACGCGCTTTAGAACAAACGACTCATCACAGGTAGTGTTTCAATTATTTCTCTCCCCATAATGCAGTGCATAATGCTGTATTTTCAGCCCAACATTCATTCGTTAAGATGCCAGTGGCCCGAATGCAAGGAAAGCAGCCTGTATGAGGAGAAAGCAGCAGTTTGGGCCCGTTGAAAGGCCTGTGATTTATTAATGCACAGCTACTTGAAAGTCAGATCCTTCTCATGGCAGCCGTCCAAACGCACGGCCAGATATATTTACAGTATTGTTGGGGTGCGAAATCTATTCCGCTATCCTTTTAAATGGTAAAACGCCTCCTGTCATCTCTTCCCAAGCTTAGCTCAGTCGCGCAACAGAGCCCACCTTAAACAGCCGTTGGTGGCGCTGACTTTAAATTACCTTCGATTGAGCATTTTGATGAAGCCCCGTGCTTCTTCACACGACGCCGGAGAGGCAGTCATCAGTCGAGCACATTTTCATGATTGACTGAGGAGGAGGGGTGGAAGAAACCCGGCTCAAGTGAACGCTTCTGAGAATTGGATTGTGAAATTTAGATGTATAGTAACAGATGGCCGACCGTGCAGAAATCAAAAATAGTTTTTGTTTTCCTTTGATTTAGAAGTGGCGATACTAAACACTAAGCGTGCCAGGCTACTGACTGGATCGTCCCTAGCGCACAGACAAAAGCAAATTACTTCGTTCTCATTCCCTGGAACGCAACCAAACAGCGAAAATCCCACTACCTGTCCGTTTTGATTGCTTTCAGAGACGGAGCGAACAAGAAGCTGTTCTAGCGTTCTTTGAGGCAATGCCAGAATACTTCTGAAGCATCGCTCGAAACCGGGCGGAATAAAGAGTTCTGGCTTTGTAGCGCAGTCTAACTACGTTCCCGAGGACCGTCCTGACCCCTGCCTGAACTCATCAGATGAAATGAACTTGCTCAGCGAGCTGGAGAAGACAAAGCAGACGCGAGCGGGAATTAATACTGAGCATGTGCGGCGCAGCCATCAGCTTGACCCTGGGTGGCTCACGAGACCCTTCAGTAAATGAAAGGCATCGCTGGTGTCCTTTAATGCGGCGGATTATGGAGTGTGTGCGATCGTGGCATACCTGTGTTAAGTGATTTGTGTTTTATGAAGAGGTCATTTAAAATTTTATGTAGACCTTATGGGAGGCTATTGTCGTGTGTTCAAGTCACGTGACGCGCTGCGCTTCATCCCGTCGAGGTCATAAACGCCAATGCAGCAGACAAACTGTATGCGTATTTACACTAAACCAGACGTGTTTGTGAATACTCCAGCATTCCCATCATTCACATAGTCAATAATAACCAGTCAATATGCATCTTTAAAGGAACGCACCAGGCTAACTTGAGAATCATCTGCATTTGAGGCAGTGCTTTGATTGGCTCCTAAGTTTAATAAGTTAACTGCAGTTACAGTAAAGTATTTACAATGAAAGTGCACAGGTCCAGGGGCCGGCTGCATAAACTTAGTCACAGAAAATATGTCTTCAGAAATAGTCTGATCAGCTAGCAGTTATTCAAATCTTACTTTTAGGATGCAGAATAGACCAATCTATGTTTCTGTGTAACAGGCTTCAAAAAGTTAAGAAGTTATGTCCAGTCTTAAAATAAAAATTGCAATCAGCAAAGAAGTGGAAAAAGTGGAAATGAGGATAAAATAATGTCTTCAGAACCATGCATATGTGTGAAAACAGGATGAGAAATGAACAAATAGTTGTAATATGGCTCAGATGAAGACAGGAATCATGTCTTTGAGGTGTTTTCTGCCAATTAAGGGCAAATAAGACCTTTTTTTTTACCTTACTAATGGTTGTCGAGAAAATAAAAAATAAAATAAAATAATAGTAATAATAAAATAAAAATACAAAATGCAACAAAGTGTGATGTAAGAGAGCGAAACAAGTGCTATATATGTAATCAGCACCCCAAAATTAGTAAGAAACGAGTGTCAGACTTTATTCAGTGAAAATGATGCAGGGCGGTGTAATTAATAACACATAAAAACCTACATGCACTTAAAAAAAACGACCCACCTTGAACCACAGACCACCTTAAAGCTCAACAAAAGAGGTTCCTGAATAGTTCATGTGTGTAAAAAAATTGAGCTTCACATTAATGCTTTTTTACTTTTTTTTTGAAGAAATCGAGGGAAAAGGCATTTATTTTTAGACATATATTTAAATTCACATCAAGGTTTATTAATAACTGTCTTCGCATGAACATTTCCTCTTACATCAGTGTTCATATTTTTCTTTTGCATGTTTTCCTCTCACAGACACACAATGGGCCGAATCCACATCTAAACTGAAGTTTTGTCGTTTTGTTTTTATGCAGCCATCGGTTTCTCGGCCTGCTGGAGTTAATGATATTATCCTCGACAGAGATGGAGTTTACGGTCCCTCGTGCTAAAAACTATATATTATGTAGCAGGCAAGGCATGTTGCTTTGTCAACGTCTTTATCCAAACTTTCAGGATATGGAAAGTCGAGTTATTTGTGTGAAGTTTGATAGGCAAGAGAAAGAGAATGGGAAATGATCTCATTATAGTCTGGCTTCACACAACCTTGACCACATGATTTAGTCGGTGCAGTAAATACAGAGGAGGAGAGACGAGTTTCAGAGTCATTGTGTTCGGCTGCGTTTCAGTGTGCAGGACTAATGCCTTGGAAAGCGGAGTAGGCCGAAGAAACGCTCCAATAGCACTGACTGACTGGATTTGCTTGAAACGGATGTGTGCGCTTTGTGCACAACTTTGCAATGATACTCTGGAAAGGAAATGTTTAATCTCACAGCCGCAAACTTTGAATGCATAAGCTCTTGGCGTCTGCTCTCCTTGTCTTTGTGCAGATTAGGCTATTGTGTTTGCGAGTGCACAGGAAAGCACCATGGCTTTTCTTTTCTGAACACTCGTTTACACTGGAACACCAATTTGACACAACAACTCAAACAGAAAACTAGGAAACCAGCAATACACTCGGCCAGTTTCCACCTCTGCGTCCGTCAAACTTCCACGTCAACGTCGAGCACAGAATGCCAACAGAAGCTCTAAAGACTTTTGGAGAAATGCTCATAATTACCCGAACATGTAGGTGTTGATAATGTAATCAACAAATATGTATCACATACAGTTTTATATAGCTTCAAAATAGCTTAGTACATAATAAATGCTATTGTTAGCATGACTATTATTATTGCACATATGGCATTGTTAACAAACCTGTAAATTAAGTATTAACCCTACAAAACTTACTGCAAAATATTTCATATGCACATTTCTAAGGCCTCTAAATTATAATTTTGTAATTGTAGAAGAGTCCAGCTTCAGCTGCTGCTTCTGGTGTCAGATCTTGAGTGATTTTGATCAAGTAAAGGTCAGAATAACTGCAGTAATATCTCCAGATGAACTCTTACTGGACTGAAGCAGCTCAGCTTTACTTGATTCTCCATCAATCATGTTTTATAGTCTCAAATCTGATCATCAGGATCTTTTGAGGAGCGTTTGTTTCCAGAAGCTTTACTTTCACTGTTCCTCAGCGGAGGAATGATCTTCACAAGCCTCCAGAACATCTCACATCTTCTGAGGAGCCTTTATTTCTTCATCTCTCAATCACTGCATTATATGTTTGGATCATTTACATCTCATCTTACTGAGACACATTACTGGAGATATAGAGCACAGACTGATATTTGGATCATTTTATGTCAGTATCTGCTGTATTGTTATAAAGATCTCACTGATTTACATCACAAGCAGCAGAATTTCATTATATAAGTTTCAGCATTCGCACCAAATTGCAAATCGTTGCTCAGTTTGAGTCTCTGAATATAACTGAGCACATTCTCATGCTATCAGACTATGTGAGCCATAAAAGCCTGATGCAAGATACTCAACAAAAACACACACATGCAAACTTTTTTTTCCCAGACTATTATTTATGATTTTTTAAAGGGTTAAAGTTCAGTTTAGAGCTTGTGTTGCAGATGCGAATGTTTCTTCGGATCATCAATGTCATTGAAAAGACTGTGCTGCTATTTTAAGTGACCAGATGCAGCATTTTCACCTGATGCACCACAAAACAGGTGAAAAAATGTCCCAAGCCACATCTAAAGACCAGAAGATCATCACAGAGGCGTAAGGTGTGAGAGCACCAAGCAATCATACAATAACTGCACAACAAAGCATTGATGGTGAGTTTCACAAGGGATACAATAAACACTATATTCTTGCAAATTAAAATAAATAAATAAATAAATCTAGTTTTCATCATGCTATTGAAATATACAGACTCTGTTGCCATGCAATCATGGACCAATAGAGCCTCGGTTGAGCTGAATCTGTCTGGATGTTTCTCAATCACACCTTGCTTTCAGACGATCTTCCTCTTCAGTGGGCATGACTTTGTTTGCAGCTCACTTCATGTATTATTCACTGCCAAAATAAATTGTTAGAGTTAAGAAACACAATGCATTTTGTTCTGGGCAAACCGCTGCTTTTTAACATAGAAATTATTTATTGTTTCTTCTCCCTGAGGACTCTTACCTTGACCACCCACATCCTAATCTGAGAGAGAGAGAGAGAGAGAGAGAGAGAGAGAGAGAGAGAGAGAGAGAGAGAGAGAGAGAGAGAGAGAGAGAGAGAGAGAGAGAGAGAGGCGGAGGTGAACACCCTTAAACCACAAACAGGATACTCACAATTGATGTCAGTATTTTGGATTTGTTATACACTGTTTTCTGCAATATATTTTTTGTCTGATTGTGTAAGTGTCACAACAGACATTAAGTGAACCTGTATAAAATGTATAAAATCTAAAAACAAACATACAAACAAACAAATACACACTTTCACTTAGCTATGCAAATGGAGACATTCGGACTGTTATTGATAATATATACAGCTAGTTTTTAATACTATAACCAAACCCTGTTATTTCAGATACAATTTGCAAGTACTTTATATATATATATATTTATATATTTTAATACTATAACCAAACCCTGTTATTTCAGATACAATTTGCTCATTATGTGTGTGTGTGTGTGTGTGTTTTACAAATGAGGATGTCCCCAAAATGAGGTTTTGTCAGATTTAGCTAACTTTTGGGTACAGATTTGCCCCATAAAATAAGAAGCAACACATACACACAGGCACACAAACAGCTGGTCAAAATATGTCAAATATGAGTTGATCCATACTTTTTGGATACACTTAGAAAGGCCAAAACCTCCAGCATTAACTATTTTATAGGTGATTTAAGGTATTTATTAATTTAGTAGTTTATTTATTAATTTATTGTTACATAATAGTTTTCATTATAAAATAAATAAATAAAATAAAATAAAAATAAACAATTGCCATTTGTACAAATAATACTTCTTAAAGTGATGGGACACCAAATAGAGCCGTATTTTACGAAGGTGCCATACATGTACAGTTACTGATAGGAAATATTGAGATCAGGCCATAAATTAAATATCATCTTTAATTAATCAAAATAACTGCATAACATTGCCATGAAATAACAAAGACTTGGTAGGAAGTCTGTCTGAACTGAATAGTGGAGGTGAAACAGACCACAACCGAATAAATGAGCGATGAATCAACTGGAAAATGAGCGTTCTGCACTCGCTGCGAAATACAAAACCCTTATGAATACAGATCTGTCCTCACAGATTCTGCTGCACAAAGATAATATTGCTGCGTCCCTTAAAACACATGACTAGATCCGTGTAGCGCTGCATTTCATTACTAAAACAATGGCGTGTAATGTGTTATTTGTAAAGTGAAGGAGCATTCACAAGTTCTTTGTAATTCCCCATTTGATGGCAAGGCTTACAGCAATTATGATGTCTAATATACGGATTTAGGCATCAGAAATCAGAAACGGGGAAGTTTGAATGTTGCTCTGAATGTTGATGACGCCCCTCTTGAAGTCTCACGGGACGGGGACGTGAAGTGTTGATTGTTGCCTCGTGCTGATAAGCAAAAATGTTTCGGGAGCGTAAAGAATCGAGTGGTGTGCATGAGGGATAAACCCTAATCTGTCGCCACACACTGAACTTGACTTGCTAATGTTTGCATTGGTAATCAGGTGGACGTTCTGCTAAGCTCCTGTCACACCCTCATGTGTGTGAAAAGGTCTCGCCTTCATTTGAATACGGCCAAAGAGGAAGAAGCACTGGGCAGAAAATAGGATGCAGCAAGATGAATGTGTAAAAAAAAAAAAAAAAAAAGTTTGGGAAAGTTGCATTCGGAGGGAGGTGACTGAGGGAAGCACTGCCGCCCCGGCGTCTACAGAATGAGAGAGGTACGAAACGATTGGTGTGGATAGATTACAGTTATTAAAAATGAATCCACTGGCCTGAAATGGAAGTGATGAGGTTCATATAGGATTATACTAATAAAGTAATACAGAGATCAAACAGGGGCTTGTGGTGGAGGGTTTCCTCAATCTATAATCTTTCAAGCCATATTGATGCATATTTGACAATCTGCAAATTGACAAAATTCCATTTGCAAGGTCTGTGTACAAAATATGACTCATCTACATTCTGAATACATTTATGAGACATCCTGAAAGACTTTTTCTTTTTTCCTTTTTCTTTTTTTTTTTTTTTTTTGAAGACGAAGGTGAATAAAGTCTAATACATAAACGTTTGCTTGGTCTTTATATACATTGGACATTTTAACATGCAGCAGAGTCCAAAAGTCTGATATAACACATACAAATCTGATAAAAATCTATGTTTTGGAATAATAATAATAATAATAATAATAATAATAATAATAATTTAAAATAAATAAATTATAAAACAAGCAATAAAGAAATAAATAAATAAAGAAATAAATAAATGTATACAGCATATACAGGTGTACACACACACACACACACACACACATATATATATATATATATATATATATATATATACATACACACACACACACACACACACACACACACACACACACACACTTACTTTTCCGTTCCTTCAGGTGCATCAGTAAGCATTTGAACCGTCTCACTTCCTCAGTGTGAAAAAATGGATCTCAGAATCACACAGTAATTGTTGGAACTTAAGGTGAATCAGTTAGCATTTGAACCGTCTCACTTCCTCAGTTTTAAATACATTTTATTTTTTTTTTATTTTTCAGAAGGGGGAGCAACATACATATCAATATTTTTACAATCTGAAAGAAGAAGAGAAAAAAAAATAAAAACTTCTTTATAGTCGTTCTTTTATGTAAACCAAATTTTTGGTAGAAAAACATTGCCATGCATCAATGTTACTAGTTTAGCCCTGTTCATTTGTGCTGTTGTATAATCACAAGTCACTATTTTAAGGAGGCTGTGAATCCAAAATGTTTTTGCACACATGTGAGGAGTAAAGCAGTTTTGTATTATTGTCTTCTTTGCAGCTGTAAAACCAGCCTTCTTAAGATAATCATTTGCTTCTGCGTCTTCACTCGCCTGAGTCATAGCTGATAATGCTGAGACTCTGAGACAGTAATTACACTGCTGGTCTGGATCACACAAAGTTCAACAACACCTAATTTCATGCTAATTCATGCACACTGTAACATCATGTCAATGAACACAGAACACAATGAATCGGCACTTACGGCCCACACCGACACGAAGCTCTCTGCATGAGCTGAGCCGCCGTTTAGAGCCGATTCTGTAATTACAGAACTGCATAAAATGGTGTGAAATCGTGCAGATAATCTGCTAAATCTCCCAACATGAAAAGATAATTGCAGCAGAAATTAGCCGTACCTGAGGTTCATTCATTTGGTCATGGCCAGCTTCTTACATGCGGAGGATCGGATATTACTATTAATTATGAGCAGGTCAGAGTTGCTGAAGGTCGAGCATTAGTGCCGTTGAAATGCTAATTATAAACAGATTAGAGAGTTATGCTCCTTTATGACGCTTATTAGATAATTACTTGGAGTGAGCAGTTTAGTGAATTGAAGGAGCCGAGACCACACAAGATAGAAACTGAAGAGCACACACCTGGGGAAATAGTTAATAAACGACCTGCTGAATAATCAGTAAGCAGAAAATAAGCACAGCCAGAAATAGAGAAGGTTGTGGCTAGCATTATTATTAAATGGATCGTTCACCCGAAAATTAAAATTCTGTGATCATTTACTCACACTCAGGTTGTTTCTGTATGACATTCTTTCTTCTGTTGAACAGAAATGGAAATATTTTGAAGAACCACACAGCTGCTGGTAGCCATTAACTTCCATAGTATTTTCTCCCAATACTATGTGAGTCCATGGGGACCATCGACTGTAAATGATGAAATCTCTGATAGCAAGCAACCACTGAATCAATGTTAAAATTGTTGATTTGTCAAAGCTAATTGCACTGAATCAACATCACTTTTGCACCTGCAATTAATGTTGAAAAAAAAAAGGGGTTAAATTTCCACAAAGCACCATTATTGTGATCAGTGTTTGCTTTAGTTGGGCTCTTGACTCTTTGTACTTTAATGTTAGGTTTTCATTGTCACTTGCTACAATGTGCTAAAATACATTTGCTGAGGCAATGAACTTACTGCATGATTAGTATTATCTTAGAACTGTACATTTCTGTCATATGGACATGGACACAGCAGACAAGGGATCACTTTTAACTGTAATGTAGCAATTTATTACCTTTTTACAACTTTAAATTATGTCCCCAAAGGAAAACTTTGGGAACATTTGTTTTAACTAAAAATAAACTTTTCTCAGTTTGTTTATCTCACTTCAATTTTATTGCTGCAGTGCAAAATGGGATTGTCAAGCAGACAAACTGACAACACATTCATGAAAACCTGTCATAAATGTTGTATACACCTGGCAAACTCAGTTATTTGTATTGCAGTCTATCCAGTTTAAGTATTCTAATCTAGTCCACCTTAATTGAGTGTAAACAGGCATGGAACAGTGCAACTTGAACTTGTACAAAAAAGTTGTGCAGAGCCTTCAGCTATTGGGGACTTTGAAATTAAAATACTGTTAAATTTAAAATAAATAAAACATAGCCTTGCATTCAATTTAAACACGGATGGGGCTTTCCTGAAAACTTTCCGCAATGCCACCATCTTTATTTTACTAATTACTGCATGCTGAAGGTGAGAAAAACTCAACACCAGTATCTAGTGGACTGTATAGAAATTTATTTTATTACTCTACCAAATGGCATAATAAAAGATTGATACTTGGCCTCCGTGTGTTGATTCAGTGCTGTATCGATTTTTCCCCCCACCACTACTAATAAACTATAGATTCCCAACCTGTACCAGTACCGCAAATGGCAGGGTAAATAATATTCCACCGATATATCAAACAGTAGCAGTATGAACACTCTCCTCACTAGTGTGTGGACAGAAGCATCTGATGAGAAAGAACATTAGGGGTTGTGTTGTGAGAGCGGGATGATGGTCGACTCTTAGAGGGTGAGGTCATGCGCTCTACTAAGGGAGCTTAGAGGAGAAGCCGAGGTTACTACACTGAATTCCCTTCCTGCATAGAAAGTGATTTTTCACCAGAAGACTACAAAGCCCAGCGGATTGGCCTCCAACCCCGAGCTGAGGAGCTGTTTGAAACACTTTAGTCCAGTCAGCACTTCACACGGAGGGCAGAAGTCAACGCAAACCCAGCTCTTGACGGAGTCCAGCGCTCAGATGTCCTATCACATCACACACAGGTTTTAATTGTGAAGCGGGAACAGAGGAAAACGGCGATAAGCTACAATACTCAACACAAGCAGGATCACAGCACTGATTAGTCAATGAAGCTGACGCTGGGGTGGTTCGGCGTATCATTGTTTTCCAACACAACTCGAGCCGTCCTGAAGGAATTAATCTCTCTGTGCAAATCAAACGCCAATTTGGAAGTTACAAATAACTCTTTAAGATGTTTACCCTTTTACTCAAAGCCTGCTGTAATTGAAAAAGAAAGTAGTTGTTTGTGCATGGCTCCGAGCAGCTATTTCTTTCTCGTCTCAAGACTGATGGATAAACACAGGGTAAAACAGACCAAACATGTCCCCCTGGTGTTTTGGTTCATTCCCTTCACAGAACATCCCTGGATGTCCTTGTAAATGCAATAATTAAAATGATTACCGCTGTGCGCAACTGTGCATATAAACGTGGGTCGCTGATCGTTCTTGCATTGTTATCATAAACAGAGAGGAGGGGTGTTTCATTTCGCTGCTAATCACCTGGAACACACCAGCTCACCTTCAAAGCACCGCGGAGCACACACATGATGCACGCAAGCAATAACATGCGCCGGGCTCAGCGGCTCTCACACGCGTCCTGTAAGATGAATGGCAAGCTAATATTACTAAACACTGCTGAGTAATAGTGTCTAAACACTTCTGAACACGCTGTTGTTTTTGCATGTCTGGGCACATGTTGAAGGAGTCTTTAATGCCGAGCTAATCTGCCGTGTTTCAAAGTGTTTCTTTAAGTGCAACATAATTATATAAACACAATATAATCAAGTACTTTTACTGTAGCTGATTTTAAATGGGTGGGAACGACCCGTCAAAGCTTAAAATAGTCTGCTTATTGTTAATATTACCACACATCCATGTGTTTAATGACTTTCTGCTCAGGAGAAGCCTATGTTTAGCTGATTGGCTTGTGACTATTCAGTTTGCTTGACCAGAGTCGCATTGAGCTGTAAATGTGGCTAACTAGCCTGGAACTACTTCATATCTGTGAAGTTAACATTAACCAACACCTCAGAACAAGTATCAACATCTGAACGTCTTGTTTTTATACAGGGCTGCAACCAGCATTATTATTATATAATTGCCTGCCAAATGTACTAAAGCAATTATTTCCGAATTTGCCATTTGATAATAAATCTGTAATAAACCATGTATCGGTTAGTTGTGCTAAGCTTCGGCTCGAACGGTTTTAATCGGTTTTTATCTGTTAACAGGCTATTGTAGTTTTGTCTTAGTTAAGCTCTAGCAGCTCATCACTATAATGCTGTATACTAAAGGACACTGATATTATCTATTACAGTTACAGTAGTAATTTAGCAGACAGATTATCATATTGTTTTATAGGTTTAGAGGGAGCTAAAGCAGACAACAACACAACCCTTACGGAAATTAACGATCCAAAGACAATGGTTACTATTGTTAAACCATGGTAACCACAAATTAACCATGTCTTTGCTACACTAACCATAGTTTAAACATGGAATTTGTTGTAAAAAATAAAATAAAATAAAATAAAAATAAAAACCATTACTGTATTTTTTACTATAATAAAATCATGGTTAAATTTTGTAAGCAAAGAATATGAATCATGTACGGTATTAGGATTTTTCTATAAATATATTGTAATTGTATATTTATTTGATCACTAATTCTGACATTTAGGCAAATTAGAAATTATAGTTTTGTTAAATCTTGAGTATTAAAGTCATGTGAGAGACAGAGAGATATGAGGGATATCATCATAAAGAGACTGAAGAGTAAAATGGAGGTGAAGGTGCAGTTCAGGAGAGAACTTTTATTTATGTTGCATGTCCTCAGCCTAAGGATTTAAACCTTTTTTTTATGTGATGGCCATACAACAAACAGGGTTGTGCGTGTTTCAGAATGTGTTCTGGAGTATGCGTGTGAGATTTCCCGGCCTGGTATTGTGTCCCAGTCCACCCCTGGCTGCTCCCAGTGTTGGGCAGTAACTAGTTACTACTAATTATTTAAAGTCATAATATTACTTTTTGCAGATTACTTATACTTACTTAACTAATTACTAACAGAATTTTAATCCATTATTTACAATATGTTCTCCAGTGTTGCCTCCCAAACAATGTGTGATTTGAAGGTGAGGAAAACTAATATAGTGAATATAGCTATGCAGGATATGTGCAATTAAACACTAAAAATGCCTTACAACTTAAACTGATTGCTCACGATTTGAAAAATAAATAAATAAATACATATGTATATGTGTGTGTGTGTGTGTGTGTGTGTGTGTGTGTGTGCTTGCGTGCATGTGTGCATGCGTGTGTGTGTGTGTAATAGATGTTGCTACGCAAAAAAATAAAAATAAAAAAAATAAAAAAAATAAATAAATAAATAAATAAAATCCATGGGAGCTGCACAATGAGATTATGAATGGGTCAAGTTGTTGCTATATTACAGATTTTAATACAGCTGGAGTTGTATTATACTGCGCCGTATTGACCAATCATATTGTAGGACAGATATTTTTACAGTAATAGTCATCAAGAGTAGCAACCGGACAGTTAAAGCCCTGGCCATCAACACAAAAGTTGGAATATTCATCATCCGAATTAGATTGAACCCCAGGTTACTGTGCTGGAATGTTAATTACTAAGTTTGTAAATTAATTAATCTTGGAAATAAAGTATCTGCTGAACATGATCTGTTCTGGTGTGCTGGGTGTGACTGTAAGACTGGGAGAGATAGACACAGCTCAGCGTCCCTCACCACTGCAGCTCTGAGATTAACCACAAAGTGGCTCAATTAATCCATGTGAAGTGACACGGAATTTGAATAGAAGAGAAGCTGAAGAGGGAGAGAGAGACAAACATCGCTTTCAATCATGTGCGCAAAAGACGGTGGGGAGTGAAATTAATTGACCTCCCTGGTTTCAATTAAACAAAAAAGGACACAAAGCAAAACGTACATCTATATGCCTCCGGACTGCTAAAGAGAGAGGGAATCTGAAGCTGAGCAGCTCCCTTTACTTCCATAATGTGGAATGAATTGTTCACAATAATACCAGTGTAAAATAAATACAATCAAATTCCATTCTATTGGCTTTGAGCAACTAATCACATTAGAGGCACTTCTTTACAGTGCTGGGGAATAACTGTCTGGATTATGTAAACAGATTACTAAACTAAACTAAACTAAACTAAAATAAACTAAACTAAAATAAAATAAAATAAAATAAAATAAAATAAAATAAAATTAAATTAAATTAAATTAAATTAAAACAAACAAACAAACTTGCAATCAGACTACAGTAACTTATTTTTTTATAGATTAGGCAGTTTATTGTGTATTTATTGATTCCCCTTAATATTATTCCTTTCTAAAAAAAAAAAAAATGCCTATCACTTATAAATATTCAGAAATCTGATATTTCACATACATAAATAAACAATAAATAAATAAAAACAAAATTAATAATTGAACACCACATTCACATATTCACTGTTTTCTAATGCCAGTTAATGGTCACATTAACATGCAGTTAAAAAATAATAAATAAATAAATAAAATCTACATCAATTTGTGAAATCACTGTAGTTCCTTCACAATTCCAAGTTTTTAGTCAATATAGTACAAGATTATCCTTTTCAAATTATTGTTATAAACAAGTAAGGTCAAAGATATCCAAAAGTAATCAAAAAGTAGTCAGTTTATATTACATAAAATGAATAATGCACTATATATATATATATATATATATATATATATATATATATATATATATATATATATATATATATATATAATAAATAAAAAACTTCCTTTTACTCAGAAATTGTTTGTAAGTTATTTACAAAGAAACAGGAAGTAGCGCATTGAATCAAACTTGAAATGTTGAAGTAGAAAGACTGAAATAGAATCTTCTTTTAAAATGTAATCTAATACGTTAAGTTACTTCACATTACTTCAACTTTGGTCATATAATTTATAATTAGTAACTGACTGATAATTTTCCTGTTTAACCCCCTAAAGCTGCTTTGACACGGTCTGTGTTGTATAAACCGCTGTATAAATACAGGTGACTTCATCTGATTCAGCTACAGTTTGTGAGTAATCTGCCCAGCACTGTTTCCATGTACGCATACTGTAAGTTGCATTATTATTATTTTCTGTTGGCCTATTTTTGATAGAGTTTTAACTGAGGAAAGAACAGAAGAGGGAAATGATGCGAGTTGGATTCAAACATGCATTGCCAAACATACACGAGTGTCATGCAGTACATGCAGACAATGGCTCTGACAACAATTTATCATTCACAGATGAATGTGCATGCTTACACAAGCTACAGTAGTAAAATTAATATCATGTACCATAACAGCCGGGCAATTGTTAAGCTCGCATTGAGACATCAGAAGGCACAGATTACCTGCAGATTTATCAGGAGAGCATGATGTCTCAGGTAATTACACCCTAAAACACCACAAAGAGTGAAGTCTCAGTGCCACCCACGCTCTTACACTTCATGACTTCATGATTAAAATGATGCTTAAGTCTAAAAACCCTCTGAGCCCTAAATACACCAACAACCCTTCTGCAAACCTTTGGTCAACAGCTCAACTACAACCATATGAGTGGGAGAAAGATGGCACTACATCAAACCAGAGATTAACTTAGTACACCCATCAACTACTGTCTTTAGTTATATCCTATTACATGTAGATGGGTACAAATCTGGCTTTTGTGAAAGCTTATACATTCCTAGCATTTGGAAGTATGCAGCACAAGCTGGGGCGAGCACAACGTAAAGCGTGCATGTGTTTGCAGATCACATTTGTCAGCTTAATCAGTCAATCGTGAGAGAATAATTCATCTCACATTTCCATGAGTAGTTAAATGCTGGACAAGTTCACATCAAAATCCATGCTGAATTCACATGACATTGGTTTCTGGGTGTAAAAGCCCTCGATATCCAATAGCAGGCTGTTTTAGCATCACATGGAGGCAGGGCTCTATTTAACAGACTCGTCTAATGGGTCCCTGAAGGACAGCATATTTGAAACAGAATGGGCTAACAAAAGCATAAAGGGTTAGTTTAGCTAGGCTCAGGTGAGTTAATTATTCTTTTTGCCCAGTTCACTGCACATCCATAATGATTATTAACTAGCTTAAAATACTCGAGGACCGTTGGGAGCTTACGGGTAAAAACACACACACAGAGGGCTGGATGGAGGGGGATCATTATTCTAATGAGAGTGCTGTAAAACTCTCCAATCACAAAGTCCCCACAGTAATCTTCTGGGAGCGTGAGGGGTCACAGAGCCTTGAGTGGAGCTGTGGATGGGCGCTGATTAAAGCACATTCACGCATGGATCCTCACTCCTGCGTGTGCTTAAAGACTGGGATGATAGCCATTCAGCTGTTCTGATTTCAGATCACAGCACAGCAGCAGACACCAGCTTCCACACCAGACCACAGACACAGAGGCAGGAGAGATTTCATTTCTTCAATGGGACACAAAAGGAAAAATGTTGAAAAATATGCTGTCAGCCGCTGACTGGGCCTGTTACAAGTACAAATAATAATACGTGCAATTTTAATAAAATGAATGAATTAATTAATGAATGAATGAATACATATATAATGAATGAATGAATGAATGAATGAATGAATAAATAATGAATGAATGAATGAATGAATAAATAAATAAATAATAAAAGAATGAATGAATGAATAAATAAATAAATAAATAATGAATGAATAAATGAATAAATTAATAATGAATGAATGAATGAATAAATAAATAAATGAATAAATGAATAAATGAATAAATGAATAATGAATGAATGAATGAATACATATATCATGAATGAATGAATGAATGAATAAATAAATAAATAAATAATGAATGAATACATATATGATGAATGAATGAATGAATGAATACATATATAATGAATGAATGAATGAATAAATAAATAAATAAATAAATAATTAAATAAATATGAATGAATGAATGAAATGAACGAGGCGAACGAACAAAAACGAACGAAGAACAAATAAATGAATAAATGAATAATGAATGAATGAATAAATAAATAAATCATGAATGAATGAATAAAATAAATAAATAAATAATGAATGAATGAATAAATGAATAATGAACGAATGAATGAATGAATATATAAATTAATTAATTAATTAATTATTATATAAATAAATATATATATATATTGATTAATACATAAATAAATAAATTAATTATGTATGTATGTATGTATGTATGTAAATAAATAAATAATGAATGAATGAACGAATGAACGAATGAATAAATAAAAAACTCAACTTTTATTTATAAAGCACTTTCAAAACCATTAAAATGGACCAAAGGGCTGTCCCTAAATAATAAATAATACTAAAATTCATGCAGACATGAAATGACAACAAGACATAACATCAAGAAAAACATGCAGCCACAATTTAAATAAAAAATAAAATAAAATAAACCCATACATGCATACATGAATGAATAAAGTCATTCATACACTATGTTCTAAGTCATCTAAAGTTATAGATTTAAATTTAACTGTCCTCTAATACTCTGTGATGAGGTACAGATCCGCTACAAAAATCATTTCTGACACCAGTTCTCATGTGACCTGCTTTTCAAGTGTCTGTACTTTATCAGAGAATATGCTTTACTTCACTTCACAACATTCCAAAGCATAATATTGTACATTTTACTGCACTACATTTCAGATTAAAAATCACGTAATACTTAATTACTTTAGAACTCTATTACTTTCTTAATTTTACTCAAGTAAAAGTAATTCAAAGATTTACTTGAGTACAATAAAGTACAACATTTTTAAAGTTCTTAAGTATTGAAGGTAAAAACACAACAACTTTATTTTATGAAATGTAGTGCAGTAAAAAGTATGACATTATGCTCTGGAATGTAGTGAAGTAAAGTTTTCCAAAGAAAACCACTCTGATTAACTACAGATACTTTTGAAATTTATTTGAGTAAAGTAAAAATACTTCACTACCGTCTGCCTCTTGTGACCAAATTTTGAAAATTACCGAATCCTTCATCTGAACCCTGTCAGAGAAATTCACTTTATTTCTTATCAAACGGAATCGAATGCTGCACTAATTTCATAGGATTCATGTTTCTTGAAGCACTGAGTGATATTCTTAAAAGAACATCAGATTTTGTGTTCTCTGACGAAAGAAAGCCTTGGAATGGCATGAGGGTGAGTTCACATGTTTGGATGAATTCTTTCTTAAACAATGTTTAGAAATCCACTCAATGCCCTGTATTTCTGAACAAATCTGTTTTGCTCTGGAAAAATCCTACATCCCAGACAGCATGCAGTGTCAGCCCAGATCCGGGCCAGATGTGGGCCGAATCTGGGCCAACACTATGTTGCTGTCTGGGATGAAACCTACAAAGACCTCCTTTTTATAAATAAATAAATGCTTCTAATGCCGAGCTATAGATGAGAGAGGTTGACTTTGTGTTTTAATGATGAAGGTATAGTTACATGTTGACTGAACCACAATTCGATGTGCTACCAAAGGAAAGGAAGGGAAGATTTTAAGTGACAATCTACTAAAATATCAGTTTGTTTCTCACACAAAGCTGCCATAATCCTTCAAAAGACATGAGTCACATGCACTATTGTAGTGAACTTGTAATGTATAATGTATTTTTCAGAGCCAGACCACTGTATGAACTGTTACTGGATGCTCATTTGGGATCAGATGGGTTTGAATCAACGTGACGGTAAGTCAACAATGACCCAGCTGTCATTTTGTCTTGAATAAGGCTTCAGATCATAACCTGGTAAAACACACAATTTCTTGTCCTGGCAGGAGGCCACGTTTAGAGAGGAGCAGGTCATGCTTTCAGGAGATCTGCACCTCTAACTGGGCTCACAATGCTGTTTTACACAATTACACAAGAGGTGTAATTGACAGCAGTATCAGCGGCGCAGCGCTATTCTGACAGGCTTCATGGAGCCGTGATTAATTACCGCACGGCTTCTCTGGGCTTTCCAATTTCCTCTGGCTTTCAGTTCAGGGCTGTAGGTGATAGTACAGTAACTCCTGAGACGTCTCTCCTTCTCTATCCTCCGGCGGATCAGAGCAGAAGTCAGCCAAACAAGGGCTGCCGTGATAGTCTGTAAAGTCTTTCCCTGCCGTGAATGCTAACCGCTGCTCATATTCAGCAATGCAGGTGAGATTATCTGCACTCGAAGAAATCACTGCTGCTTTTTTAGCTCCACTTCCAGGGTTAAGTCTTAATTTATTATTTGCGAGACTGTTATCGTGGAGTTCGCTATCATCGGCCTCTTCATTAATCACAGCGAGGGCTTCATTTATTCGCTGATATCTGCAGGGTCCTGGCACTGATGTACATACAGGTCTGTTAATCATGAGTGAAAACGGAAAAAAAGTTGGAGAAGAGATAGGTTTATCCCAGTTTACGTTCACAGCACTCAGTGAGGTATTTCTATTAGCTGTGTTGCTTCCATTACGGTTCATTTTCAAGTTGTTTTCCTTCCTCTGTAGTTGCCTTACACAGTTAACTTGTCTAACATTAGTTACGAGCAAATAAAGCATTCGCATGGAAACATTTGTATTGGAAACAAATGCATAATTTGAATTCATGCAATACTTTTATACTCTACTGGTCATCATGATGTATATTTTTGTCTCTTATTGAACCCAAAGAAACAAGGTTTACTATTCACTTTTGGATGCTTAAATACCCTCACATTTGAAACATCTTTTTTCTTTTTTTTTTCTTGCACTCAACTGTTTTGGAGTACACTCTTAAAAATAAATGTGCTTCAAAAGGTGCTTCAAGCGATGCTACAGAAGAACCATTTTTGGTTCCACAAAGAACCATTCAGTCAAAGGTTCTTTAAAGAAGCATCTCTTTCTTACCTTTTTATAATCTGAAGAACCTTCTTTCACCACAAAGAGCCTTTTGTGAAACAGAAAGGTTCTTCAGATGTTAAAGCTACTTTACGGAACTATTTAAACAAAAAATAGCATCATGAAGCACCTTTGTTTTGAACAATACATTAACTGAAGTATAATTTCACAATACTCTTTACACACCTTTATTAAGTTAGTGTCATAAAGCAGGTTTGTTCAGTGTTACTCTCATTCTTACTCTCACAAAATGCAGTGATTATTTAAACATGTAGTTCAAAAATGTTTTAAGTGGGATTATTTTTTTTTTTTTTTTTTTTTTTTTTTTTTTTTTTTTTTTTTTTTTTTTTTTATTATTATGTCCTATTATTATTATTATTATTATTATTTTAATTTAATTTAATTTAATTTGTTTCCTCCTACACTAATTTCATTCATTATTAACACTAAATTATTAAGATTGTGACAGTTTTCCTCATACAGTGTGACAGCTGTCACACACTCTTGCGACAATTTGCAAAAAAATAAATAAATGCAAAAAATAAATTATAATAATAATAATAATAATAGTAATAATAAAAATACTAATAACGTAGTTGTTTTAATAAATAATGACCTATTTTGATGACATGTTGTATTTTTTTTTGTTGTTGGTGCTTGCTTTGTTTTTTAGAGTGAGTATTACTAGAATATTAGCCATTTATTAGTAGTAATTAAGCACATATTAATGCCTTATTCTACATTTATATTTATGCATTTAGCAGACACTTTTATCCAACGGGAATTACATTGCATTCAGGCTATACATTATTATTATTATTATTATTATTATTATTATTATTATTATTATTATTATTATTATTATTATTATTATTATTATTATTATTATCAGTATGCGTGTTCCCTGGGAATTGAACCCATGACCTTTTGCTCTGCTAACGATGCTCTACCACTGAGCCACAGGAACAAAGTGACATGACCTTATTCTGCATCCCTAATCCTAAACCATATCTTAACTTAACAACTATCTTACTAACTATTCATAAGCATCAAATTGGGAATTTATTGAAGGAAAAGTCGTAGTTAATAATGAATAAGTGTTCCCTATTCTGAAAAGTATTTATTATTTTTATTTATTTATTTATGTATAAAGTTCCAATTTCCAGTTTCACATCCTGAAACACACTTTCTCTTTTGGGGGATTTTGTTTAACTAGTGACGTCTTGCTCAGAAAGACACACATTATCAAATCATATGGTTCGGTGTCTTATCCCTGTGATGCATCTGTGGCAGGGGACATATGGGACAGAACAGGGATGGGTGTGAATATCCCGTGACCCCTGACGGATCAGGGGCCGCACTGAAAGATGGCCTTGAACTGTAAAGAGCTAATCCTGTTTGGCTGGCCTGCTGACGGCCTCCTCACCGGGACACGGCCCTGCTCTCATCCTGGTGCTTCACATGCTAATCAAACTAATGATGAGCAACCAGAGACCTGCTCACAATGCTGGCAGGATACCAGTGGAACATGCACACATTATATTAACCATCAGGCAATGGTAAAAACAGACAATCCAATAAAACAAAGGCATAGTAATCTTTATAACACCCTCTCAACTTTAGAGATGTCTTCATTTATAATCACATATAACTGTGACGTTCCAAAGACCCATGTGTTTGGTCCTCAGTGTTACCCTGTGTTAAAACAAAATGAAGCGGTCAAGGAATTTGCATAGATCCAGCCAATCACATTTAATTTTTTTTTTTTAAGACAGCTATGTAGATTGTTAAGGGCACAATACACATTGGTTGGTCAGTGAATGGACTGTGAGTAATATATCAACAAAAAATGACATTGCATTAGGGCTTATGTATTTATAATTTTTATTTTATTACTCTTTTTTTTGTTTACAGTATAATACCATTGTATGACAATGGCTAATTTGGTCATTTCAATATTTAATAATCACAAATAAATAATATTTATTGATTTTTTTTTTATTTCTTTGTTTTAATTTTAATTTTTATTTATTTATTTATTTATTCATTCATTTATTTATATGAATCATTTATTTAGTTAGTTTTTATTTAGCTATTTTTTATTATTTATTTATTTTATTTTATTTTTTTTCAGGAAAAAAAAAAAACATTACAGCGTCAGTTTGTTTTAGTGGGCCATCTGACAGCTTTTGTGTTTTACAGAAAGGTTTGGTTATCTGCTTTCTCTGATTTCAGAAGCAATCTCAGCATTCGAGCACATGCACACACAGGTGCAACAAACATGCATTTTCCAAAATTGTTTAACAGCTTCTGTTGTTTTTTCTTTCATTTGAACCCTTTTTTCAATGTTCTTCTGTAATGGTACCCCTCTCTGGAGTGCTGTGCTGTGTTTGTGTTTTCAGCGAGTTTCTCAAATGCCCTAATTCTCCCTGAATCAACAATCCTTTGTGTGAAGCTGGTGAAGAGGGATTCCCCAGCTGTGAGCTCGAGTGTGTTCGCGCTCCAGCGTCCCTCAGGCGGAGAGATGCAGATTAGTGGAGCAAGTGAATGGAAGGTTAAAAAATGCATTATTAAAAATAAACTGTGCAAGAGAGACGGGAGAGCGAGAGACGGTGGAGGAAAGGGAAACTTCAAACGGTGATGTTTAGCATTGCCGTAATACAACATGACAGGTTTATAAAACTTGCCACTCTCTATTGAAGGGCTGGAAATTGACTCGGGCAGCGGTAAGTGATGGCATATTCAACTTTAAAAAATGGCTTTAATGACGCAGTTATTGTGTTACGGAAATGGAAATAAAACTTTAATTCCCTCGGTGAAGAACGATCCTGCATGCTTCAATGTGCACATGCTAAAAAGTGATTCTCATAGCAGATTCCCATGGCCCTGTGCTCCTGACGATTTAGAAAATCTCTCCCTCTCCCTCGTTTTCAGTTTGCAAAGGTAATGAGAAGCTAATGAGGCTTGACTTGAATTTTTTCAGCACTCCACTCCTGGCAGCTTCCCAGCGGGGCTGAAGGAGATGTTTAGCTTCTATAGAAGTGGCGCTGACGGATGGATAGATGGATGCAGGGCTGCGTTTGCTCTCCATTCACCACACATGAGGGGAGGGTGGAGAGATCGGGGTTAGAAACTCAAGGAGGGAGAGAATGGGTATGAAGAAGGGAGAAGAAATCAGCACTCTTAAAGCCAGATGAAATCCAGACAGCAGGCTGAAAAGAAAAGGCCGTATCAGCCTGAGACTCCTATGGATGCTGCGCTCCGAATAATGCAGGCCTGACGATGTGCGGACCTTCACAGTGTTTAGATTGTCACAGATCTGGAAATGAAAAGAGACCCAGTTGGGGAGGCTACTTTGAAAGTGCAGCTTCCCAAGCAACAAGCTATCATTTAACCTTGTAAAGCCTGATATGTGAAAAAATATGTAGAACGTCACAATTAATGCATCAGGCTTTTTTTTTCTCATATAGTCCGATATAGTGAGAATATGAAGGATAAAACATCTTAATTGAATTCAGAGACTCAAACTGTAACTGTATACTCAAACATATATTTATATGATGAAATTCTGATGCTTGTAATGTAAATCAATCAGATCTTTATAATAGTAAAGTAGATACTGATATAAAATTATCTAAATATCAGTCTGTGCTCTATATCTCCAGTAATGAGATGAGATGTAAATGATCCAAACATATAATGCAGTGATTGAGAGATGAAGAAATAAAGGCTCCTCAGAAGATGTGAGATGTTCTGGAGGCTCGTGAAGATCATTCCTCCGCTGAGGAACAGTGAAAGTAAAGCTTCTGGAAACAAACGCTCCTCAAAAGATCCCGAGGATCAGATTTGAGACTCTAAAACATGATTGATGGAGAATCAAGTAAAGCTGAGCTGCTTCAGTCCAGTAAGAGTTCATCTGGAGATATTACTGCAGTTATACTGACCTTTACTTGATCTAAATCACTCAAGATTCACAGCAGAAAGTTTAGGCAAAACTGCATGCAAAACTAGCGTATGTGATACTAAATGAGCAGCAGTGGAATCATCTTCCCATCCACCGGCAGGCCAGGATGACTTCTTTAGCACGAAGGACAAAGTCATCCTTGTGCCGAGGTTCGGGCCGCTCTAATGAAGTCGTAGCAGACTCTCGGGCTGATAGACCTGTTAATGAGCTCCACTCCTGTGATGGGAGACGGAGGGGAAAAGGGATGTTCCAGGTAGGTGCCAGTCGGATCATTAGCGTAATTTAAGCAGAAAAGGTCTTTGTTTCTCGCCGAATTGGCTGGGAAGGGACCTTGAGGCCTCTCGAAAGCATTTTGCTGGCACACACGTCGAGAATTGATTGTCTTTGTTGTGGTAATCTGAAATTAATTTGCACTTGAACCCATCTTTCTTCCAGGATCAATTTAAAACACTGTTATAATTATGTGAAACCGAGAGCAGACACTGATATGACGAGCCGGAATATTTTAATTCCCCAGGTACTTAAGAGCCTTTTTTCCCTGACTTATCTTGCGAGGTAATAAAACAAAACGTTCCTCGCTCATAGGCTTAAGGGAGAGGTATTTGCCGGAGGGGTAACAGTAATAACCGCTGTATTGTTACACGTTTACCCGTGTACCCTCTCAGTAGGTCATCGCTTTCTTTCAAACACGCAAAACTCGTGCTAATGCGAGCCGAAGCTCTGCGAGGACAGATGAATTCTCCTCGGCCCTTTATTCAGCCTAATCGCGAGTTTAATTGTAATAGGCATTTAAAATCTATTAGAGACTACCTGCTAATATCGCCAATTGATCTTGGCGGCGCATCCCCCTTGTTCTCAGCACGAGCTTTTTAATATCTTTATCAGAATGCTGCTAGTTTCCATCCCCCGATTGGTGCCTGTAGCGGAGAATCTCGTTAGCTTTAGTCGGACCATCTTGAGCAGTTTCCCGTGGCGCTGTCATGTAGCACAAGGGCGGCGAGGTCATCGCCCAGGGCTGGGATTCTTGCCGGGCTCCTCGGGCGCCGAGAACAAGGCGATGGGCAGCCAGACAGACAGCTGATGGCATTAACATGCACAAACATTCCCAGCTCACCACGAGAGAGGCCTTTGATTCCTGCCGAAATTAACTGCATGCAAGATAAAGCTTGTTTGGGGTTGAACAATATTCATGAAGATTTTTCGTTTTTAAAAGCGCACTTTGAGTTTAGCATGCTCTATTTCTTATATGTGCTTCTTATTCACTAACCACCAGCAGTCAGAGGCACTAGTTTAGAGCTGCACCAAATGTATTTGAATACAGTGCAAACATACAAATCAGCCATAGGTTTTGCCTAATTCATAAAAGTAAGCATTGTTTGCTTGGCACGATTATTATTATACCAGAGGAAAGCAGGCACACTTTGGATGTTGTTGAACCTTTAGATAAACTATTTTTTTTTTTTTTTTTTTGATACAGTTACAATATAGAGCTCAGTTTTATTCAGAGGCCCAAATGGAACAACAACATAACTGATATTTATATGGCCGAAAAGTCATATGAAATTCTGATTGCTTGCAATGTAAATCAATTAGATCAATGAGAATATAGCAGATGCTTACATAAAAAGTCGTCAAGCTATATCTCCACTAATATGTCTTAGTAAGATGAGATTTAAATGCTTAGCTTTATGATCAATCTCTGTATTTTTGAAACAGAATGCAGTGCAGTTATCTACAGGTAATGTGTAGAAATGTGTGAGGATCACAACAGTCCTGCACAACCTCAGAACCTATCATTATTATTCTACTGACACATACATGGATTTAAAAAGTGATAGTTCGTAAATAAATAAAATCACATACTCATGTCATTCCAAATGTGTGTGAGTTTATTTCCTCTGCAGAATGTAAAATAAGATATTTTGGAGAATGTTGGTTTTGGGATATTTCTCAGAATATCTTCTTCTGTGCTTTGTGGGGTTGGAACGATATAAGCAAGATAAATGATGACACTGATCATTTCTAGTGAAACTATCCTTTTAACCCATCAGAACATCAGACTGGACAAAGACTGTTAATAGTGTGTGTGATGTGTTGAAGCAGGGGAGCAGCGTGAGGCTGTGCTGACGGCTCGTGTCCTCTGACAGTGAGAATATCTGTCATCCAAAGAAAGCTCTCCGTCTCATTAGATGAGCTCCCAAATCATACTGACGTCAGCCTGTTTGTGCACGGCAGCATCAAAAAACACTCTTCGTTTGTAATACACAAACACTTCTCAGTCTACATAACTCACATTTTGTTCCCACAATTCCTCCTGTTTTTCGCTCCGTATCATCACGCTGAATATGCAAACGCCTTAAATAATTAAACACCCCTCTGTTCGTTTGTATACGGCGTGCTCGGAATGATTTGTTTGAATTTTGTAGCAGTTTTGTTGTGCTGTTGTCTCCTCTGCATATCAAACGCGTTCCCATCGAGAGACGAGAAGCGTGTCATTGTGACACACAAGTTTGGGCCGTTGGGTCTGAGGGTGACCACACGAGCATGTCTTACATCTCGTTGCCTCATTTCCAGGCGTACCGCTTCTCTTTCTGTCGTTGCTGTCTCGAAGCCTTCTTAGCGCCAGGGCTGAGCGTTTATCTCGTCTCAAACAGGTCTGCGGAGAGCGCTTCACCCTGATGATCATGCAAAACACAGAGCTTATAAAGCCAGCAGCCTCGCTCTGCTGATAACATCTGCCTTCAGCGTATCGATCGCCTGTTTCCAGGGGGCCTTTGTTTCCGCCCTGAGTTTGCCACAGGACACCAGAAGTGACAAAAGATTGACACGAGGACCTCGAAATTAACTGCTGCTGGCCTATTAACAAGCCAACAGCACATATTGGCAAGAGTGAAATTCTTCTGAAAACAATGGAGGAGAGGGGGAGGGTGAGAGAGAGAGAGAGAGAGAGCAGCAAAGCAAGCCGCTTAATCTTTTCTCTTATCTCGCGACTGTTGTGAGCCCTTCCAGGCAATTTTCTATTCAGGCTATTGATTTTTATCACCTCTTCTAAACCTCTATGACAGATTATTTTTCAAAGACTAAAGCTACTTTTCCCACTACCACGACCCATATATTGCTTCAAATGAATGATAAATAGAGAAAAAGTTTCAACTATTATGCTGAAAAACACTGTTTTTGATTAATCCTCCTGGAGCAGATTAGCTGATTCTCTTTTTCTCCTCTGTAACACTGCGGCTGCTTCCGTGAACGAGAGAAATAAGCACCACACCGGTGCATTTGTGATGAGTTTACAACATGTGCAGTCCTGAGATGAGTGGAGTCTGGGGCGGTGTATTGAATAATAGGGGCTGCCTCTCATAGTTTTGACTTTGACAGGGTTTGACGGCGGGTTACGGATCTATTAGAACTCTTTAGAGAGTGTTGTAAACTTAGACTGCCATTCGCTGTGCTTATTTATTTTGTTTGGGTGCAGTAAATATCACTTTAACAGTCACTTGTCATGAAGTTTTTTAGTGACACACTTTGGCACAGGCTGCTTTTGAAACATTCGGTGCATTTTCTAAAACAGTAGTTTTGCTTCAGGACCCACAGTTTACATTCACACAGTGCAAAATATTTTATTGCACAAAAATAAACAAAAAGTGGCCTTTAAATAAATTATTTGTTAATATTACCATGAGTCGTAGAGGCACATCAATATGCAAAGTTATTCATATGACATATATAATAATTTACCACACAAAATACACAGTGGTGACATAAAACATATTCTTTTTTCCTCTTTTTTTAAATGCATATTTAACGTAGTCTGTGTCATGTTTTTGTTCATGAGGGCTATCTAAACTAGAGATTGTCATTTTTAGTATTTTTTATTTTTTTATTATTATTATTTTTTATGAATGAATATTTATTTATTGTACTTATTTGTTTGTTTATATACATATATAGCAATATATATTTATACACACACACACACACACACACACACACACACACACACATATACAGTATATATTGTAAAAAAAATAAAAATATAAAAATTAAACAAATCGATAAAGACATATCACTATAATACTAGGGAACTGTGAAGCTTCAATAATAATGATTTTAATTGCTATACTACTACTACTACTACTAATACTAATACATTATTATTATTAGTAGTAGTAGTATTTTTTTCCCCCTTTGACAAAAAACATTGTAAAGCTTCTCCTTTGAAATGCTTCTATTTTGTTATATAGTTCGTTTTGTAATATATATACTGATATATAACTGATACTCATTGTACATCTGCAAGCAAACAGACCTGCGCTCACAGTGCTTCACCACAGGACCGGCTTCACCTGATGTTGTAGTTTTCCCATCAAGCGGAGTGGCGTTGGTTATGAACGTCCCTGTGCTCTCTACAGATGTAGTCGTGACCCCGCTGCATCAGCTGGCCTCTCCCTCCGCCTGTTATGATTGCGAGGTTAGCTTGTCATGACTGGAGATTGTGCACATTCCCATAGATTTGCTGTCAGGCAGATCGGGGGTTAAGTGTTACTCCGGCTCCTGGCCCCCGATGCTGTCCTCTCGGCACAGGGGCGTCAGACGGAGCGTGGATGATGACATGATGGATTACTCCAGTCACTGTCAGCCCAGTCAAAACCAGTCTGCCGCTGATAAGGTGCATGCCCACTCCCAACCGCAGGCTCTGTTTGTCTTATTGAGACAGCGGCGCGAGGTGCGAGTGATTGGAGCCGTGTGGAATCTGCAGCACATGAGTTTTGTTGTCAATCATGTGTGGCTGATTTTTTTTTTTTTTTTTTTTTTTAGTGATGCTTTTATCCTTAATCACACTGGTAGGTGTGGAAAGAAAACATATTTTAAGCTTGGTGTGATTTTATTCTTGAACATGAATGCATAAATGCACTACTAATGATTGTGCTGATGAGATTTCCAGAAATGGGCCATTTGAGAGAAACGTCTAATTTCTAAAAGTGCATTTAATTTGGAAACGGAAGCAGTGGCAGACCTTTTCTTCCGTATATTGTGATGTATGGCCGAGTGAGATGGGTTATCGGAAAATAAACAATTGTAGGGCGCACATCACAAACACCTCACACCACTCCAGTCACGCATGCTGCTGGGGGCTGATGATTTTGGGCTTGTTTTGTAGCCACAGGACCTAGGCACCTCACAGTCACTGAGTCGACCATGAACTCCTCTGTCCAAAGTATTCTAGAGTCAACTGTGAGACCATCCATCTGACAGCTAAAGCTTGGCCGAAAATTGGATCATGCAACTGGACAATAATCCCAAGCACACCAGCAATTTTCAAAAGAACGGCTGGAAATAAAACAATCAACGGGTTGCAACAGCCCAGTGAAAGTCCAGACCTCGTCCTGAATGAAATGCTGTGGTGAGAGCTGTGCATAAACACATACCCAAAAGCCTCAATAAACTGGAGCAACGTTGTAAAGAAGAGTGGGCCAAAATTCATCCAGAACGATGCGAGAGACTGATAAATTCATACAGAAAATAATTACTTTAAGTTATTGTTGCTAAAAGTGGATCTACAGGCAACTGAATCCTAGGGTGTCCTAACATTGTCACCCATTGCTTTTCCAGCTTGGCTTTATTTTTGTGAAATAAATAATGACACGGTGTGATATGTCATGTGTTGTTGTTCATCTGAGGTTTTATTTTCCAAATTTTAAGTCCTGCCAAGGACCAGATCATTTATTTACTTATTTTATTTATTTATTTTTATTATTATTATTATGTCCTGATACAGAAAACCATGGAATTCAGTAGGGTGTCCTAACTTTTTTCACATTACTGTATGTATATGTAAATACATGTAAACATTTTCAAACTATATACTGCATGAGTGTGCATTTATATATACACAGTACCTACACACACTACACACACACATATTATGTAAACACAAACTTTGATTTTGGATGTGATTAATCGTTTGACAGCACTAATCATTTTATGTCCGTATTTGCTTTACTGTTATAAAAATCTATGTTTAGATTAAAAGCATAAGAATTTCATCATATAAATATCAGCATCTGAAGCAAATTGCATATTTCTGATTCTCCATATAAACCTGAGCTATTTTCCCTCCATATTCGCACTGCATCAGACGATATTAGCCATAAAAGCCTGATGATCAAATATGATACTTAAAAACAAATAATAATAATAATAATAATAATAATAATAATAATAATAATAATAATAATAATAATAATGATAATAATAATAGACATGCAAAATAATTTTTATTGTCTTTTTTAAAACTGTTGTCTAAAGGTTCAATAAACGTTTTCATTTTAAAAATGTAGATTTTTCATGAGGCCATATGATAAAATGATGTGCTTTTTCAGCACCTACAGAGGAAGAGTGTGATTTGTAAGAGACAAAGCTCTAAAGCAGCTCTTCACACCTCAGTAGTAATTACTCGTGTGGCCTGTCATTTACTGCCGCTTTGTGACACAACCTCCTGCCAAACTGTTTAGCAGTTTGCAGAAATATCACATGTTGGCTCGGGTCACAGTAAGCAGCGCTAGGAGCCGCCTGCAGTTAGATTGTTTTCAAATTTATTTTAATTGGGTCTCACCAGTCCTCATCAGGGATTTGACCCCAGAAATGGGCTGTGGGGTCACTCCTGGCCGTCGTCTTTGAAGGCGAGCGCTCTCCCCTACTCTCTGTGTGGCCTTGAATTGCAAATAGTTTTAAAGCAGCATAATGAGCTCAGCGGCGCGATGTGTGCGCTTTGTCTCTGGCCCTCGGCCCTCAGCACAGCCAAATGAGTCACGATTACTCCGCTGAATTACAAACCATTATTTTCCGTTTCATCGCTGGAGTTTTGCATTATCGCTGTAGACGACATGTTGCACTAAAACGCTTGTTGCAAAGAAAGGCCTGTTACTCTGAAGTACATTAAATGAATCAAGCTAGATGCTGGCTCTTTCTTCCCAACCTAACATGAGTGACAATTAATTCTGATCAACAATTAATAATGTTTCCAGTCATTTTGAATGTTTTACTCTGACACTTCTCATATGTCACTTTTGCTCTGCTCTTTATGATAATAGATTATATCAGATCACGCACCTTGAGTGCTGTTTAATCAGTGCTTAATTTGTGTCCTTAACGATCTGTCTCTCCCAGATTCGATGTGATAAACGAGGAGACTCACACGTGTCCTTCAGCTGGACTTTCTAATGCAGATGCTCGTCACACACACGTCCTGCTGCTCGTCTGAAATCTTTGTAATCCTATAAGCTGGTGTGTACAGAGGCTTGTTTTTGAAACTTGTGTTCAGGCCCCTGGGTGAGCAGGTGAGGGCCCCGGAGGTCTGATTGGTATTCATGCCAGCGGGTCTCTCGTGGCCCCGACACGCTCGCGCTTATAATCAGCTGCTATTTACTTGTGTGTGTTTTCTGTTGAACTCTGGTGTTTTGTGAAGTATCTCTGACTTTTGTCATCGCTTTGTTATGACTCACAGACTTTGTTGCTGCAGTTTATTATCATTTCATTCAGTTCTTATCTCCTAGAGATTGTAGAAGAGCACAGGCTTCTGAAGAGGAGATGATTCATGGACGGTAGTTATAGCTAACGGCGTTATTTCAGACACTATATACAGTAGTTTTGAGCTTAACCCAGCTTAAACCAGCTACAGTACATGGTTCTTGTTTATTTTCTAGCAGGTTTTGTATGTTGGTTGCAGACATGTGAAACTGCCCTAATCGAACACACACACACACACACACACACACACACACACACACACACACACACACACACACACACACACACACACACACACACACACATTTGTTTTTGTGAATTGTAGGGACATTCCATAGGCGTAATGGTTTTTATACTGTACAAACTGTATATTCTATCACCCTACACCTAACCCTACACCTTACAGGAAACTTTGTGCATTTTTACTTTCTCAAAAAAACTCATTCTGTATGGTTTATTTGCGTTTTGAAAAATGGGGACATCGGTTATGTCTTAATAAGTCACCCTCTCCTTGTAATACCTGTGTCATACCCATATATATATATATATATATATATATATATATATATATATATATATATATATATATATTCACTTAGGTCAGTTTCAGGTATGTGTATATAAATATAAATATAAATATAAAGCGCTGAGATTAAATTATCTAAAATGTGTAATCGAATAGATTACATTGCTGACCACAATCGTTGTCATATCATTTTTAATCAGTAGCAGACTACAAGTAATCTACCTTTAGATCACCTCTTTATTAAGTCATTGAATACGTTTGGAGGAGTTTTCCAGTTTCTTTAACTTCCGATTACATAATGACATATTCCCAGTTAGAAACAACCTGCATCAACTCCAGACCGATGCACTGGACTTGTCTAATTAAAGCTGAAGGGTTTGTGCACACACAGGTGGAGTTGCTGCAGTTGTGTGTTGAAGCCCAGTTGTTTTATATGGCAGCAGGGTACCATCTGCATCAATTACAGAGAGCGTTGTCAGTGTCAGCCACCGGATTCTTGTTTGTTTGGTTGTAGCTGATGTTGTTTCCCCCCAAGAATATTCCTCTGTGTTCCCGTGATTGCAGCCCTTGTCAAAGGACGGACAGCGGAAGAGCACTGAGAGCGAAGCGCGCCTGCTGCATGCCAGCCTGAGCCATGTTAAGCTCTCTTTAGTGGCTCAGTGACTTCAGCAGTGGCCCAAAACAGCAGCTCCTCAAAAGCATTCACATGCATTTCATGCCCGACTGCCTCAAAAGTGCTGCTCTGAAATCGACACCTTATTTGATGTCCTCCTGCCCGCTGTTAATTGAGAAGAGCATCTCTGACCCTTTTGATCGCCCGCACAATCCCCAAAATGCTCAAGTCTGCTAAATCGCTCCGTGGCCGATGCTAAGCAGTCACTTGAAGTGACTCCTTTTCTCCCCCGCTCTCCTCCCCAACTCTCTTTTTCGACTTTCTTGCTGTTGGTTAACGTCCAGGCTCCGCAGAAATAAGAGATGACAGTTGTTACAGATATGCTGGTTTAATTACTTGTCAGCTTATAGCCGATATCTTGGCTGGCCAACGTGGAAGCTTAACTTTTTTTTTTTCCCTTCTAGTAGCTTAAAGCATGACCAGCCTCCAGTGCTTTAGTATTTAGCAATAAAACCCAGGAAATCTGAAAGATAAAAACATGAACAGCTTTTCTAATTTTATGGGGACGAGTGGGCAGTTTTCTGTCACCGCTGGAATTGGCTTTCTCTCCCTCTGTTCCTTCTGAGTGATAGCGAAAGAAAGAGGGGGAGAGCGGCTGAAAGCGAGCACATGGTGCGAATGAAATTACATCATAAGTGGGGTGCATTGCTGGAGTACAGAGAGGCAGAATATTTCTTTTGGTCGGTGCTGAAGGAGGCTCGCTGCTGCAGCCGTGCTAAGTGTGTTTGCAAATTGATAGATTTTCTAAAGCCTGCTTTTGGACGCACGCCACATTCCTCTCTCAAATCCCTTTAGAAGTATTCAGCAAAACACTACTGCTTCCATCGCTTGCTCACAAGGCTTTGTGAGAACTGGTGAAAATGCTAGATGTGGCCCGTACTCGTACAGTTTGTACAAGCAAATTCATTTGAAGTGTGAATGTGTGATTTCTTTGGCTCTAGTGGCACTTAAAGGAACTGCAGTCGCTTTGTTTGGGAGGCTGTTGAGAGCCAACTATCGGTTTGACCGAACAATAGCTGGTTGTTTGGTGCAGAATTTACTCATGTACTTGATCTTACTGATATTCAATGACATTTATGGCATGCATACCTCAGCAGGTGCTCTTTGGTTTAGTAAATCTTTGCATTGGATGTACATAATACATAAATGTATTACAATCTAGTTCATTTGTTTTCTGTTAACTATTAAAGCTGGTTTTAACAGCACAGTTCCAGGACATTCTCTGAACGTTCTGGCAAGGTTCTCTCAAAGCTATAAACAAACCTTCTTCTTATTCAGTAATAGTAATAGAACATTTGTTCAAAGTTAGCTGGTCTTTAATAACATTCTCAAAAATTTAATTTATACACTGTTCATGGAATATTTTATTTCTGAAATGTTTTAGTTGGATGCTCATCTAACATTTTAAATCTTAATACTTGTTAGCTAACTTTTGTCGCTAATCTAATAAACTTCTCAAAACATTAGCACAAGGATGTTATTTATACGGCAATCGTGAAACATTTTTTTTTTTTTTTTTACTTAACATTTTAGTTGGATATACATTTTTTTTTTTTTTTTAATGTTAATAGTTTCAGAATGTTCAGAAAACATTCAGAAGTAGCATTTCCATAATGTTTGCAAAACTATCAAATGAAATGTTCTTTTAACATTTGCGTAATTCAAACATTTTTTTTATTTTTTTATTCAGAAGTAGGCCTCATGATTTTTTAACTTAACGGGAACGATAGCAGAATATTCTTAGAGCATATTTTCATCAGCTGGGACAGTCTGTTTCAAAAGTAAAAATCCCATTCATTGTCTCTATAGAATTATTATTTATTATTATTATTATTATTATTATTATTATTATTATTATTTATTATTATTATTATTATTATTATTAGTATTATTATTAGTATTATTATTAATTGTTTTTATACATAACACATCAGTGTGATTTAAAAATGTGAAAAATTCTGAAGCATCCTGAAGTGAAGATGCAGTTACCATGGAAATAGAAATTTTAGCAACTGCTCACTCCAGCATAGCAATTGAGTTAATTGAGTTGGTCTGAGTACAGTGGTAACCTATGTAATATATTTTGTAAATATCTGAATATTGTAATCTCTTCGTGGCAATGAAGAGGGGAAAACTGTGTCTGGAAGCAAGTCCGCTGTAGAAGCAGATGTTCAGCGTTCCTCTCTGTACAGCTCATGCTTCAGTATTCTTCACATGTGTTTGGTCTGAGGGAATGTTCTCTCAGTTTTCTCACCTTCAGGAGGCAGAGAAACGCTCCGTGTGCTAAGCTAGTGTGGCAGCGCTAGCTGCTTTAGCAATTAGCTCTGCAAATGTAAGTCCACAAATGTTGTGTCACCAAATGAGATTGTAATACAGCGAACAATGTCATCCATTTGTTTTGGGTGTTTTCTGCAAGTGGCCAATCGCTTTATTTTGCATTAAGGCAGGCAGCAGGCAGCAGTTTAGTTAATTTTAGGAACAGCATGTCTGTACAGGCCCACACAACAGAGAGAGGAGGCGGCCAGCCGAGAGAGAGAGAGCATTGTTCATCTGTCCTTCTCTCTCTCCGTTCCACACCATACTTTCCTCTCAGCTCCAGCAGATTATTGGTTACTATAGTTTCAGCGCTGCTCGATTTCATTTCATGCTGTCAGTGGGTTGTAGAGGTGCACTAAAATTAATAATGTACTGGGATACTTCACACTAAATGACTTAGTCTTCATTATTTAGTCAGCCTCATGTGATCTATGCATCTGTCAAGCCACAAGAAAGACTAAAACACACACACACACACACACACACACACACACACACACACACACACACACACACACACACACACACACACACACACACACACACACACACACACACACACAAAAGCACCACTTATGGGGTCTGTACAATAGGTTTATTTGATGAACAGACCAAACTTTAATTCATATTTCAATTGTAATCTGTCTGATATATTTCTGCATATATATGCATATATATATGCACACTCATACAGTATATATTTTGAAAATATTTACATGTATTTACATATACATACAGTAATGTGAAAAAGTTAGGACACCCTACTGAATTCCATGGTTTTCTGTATCAGGACATAACACATACATGGTATGTGTGTTGAAGCAAGGTTGGAACAAAACTGCAGAGCTCCGGCCCTCCAGGAATTGAGTTTGACACCCCTGCTTTAGTGAATACCTCAGCACCATTTCTGATGTTTGTGTTTACTGTGGAGTACTGAGACGATTTCAGATGTGGAGATGTGGGTGACATCTGATCGACAACTAATATTTCATCAGACTTCTTCTGATAGGAAGTCCAGAGGAACGGTTTGGGAAAGCAATCCTCCTGGACTTGGGAAAATCATGCTCCGGTGAGCAGATGATCATTGTCTCATCTCCCATAAAGAATTGGACAGATTTCAAACCCCATCATAAGATCCCAGCAGCTTCAGCACGAGTGTGATCACTGAGCCGAGCCGCTCGTGACATGATGTTTCACATCTTTTGTGTGATATTATAGTACTGAGGCCATAATTTGCCCACGTATGTCACACACACACACACACACACACACACACACACACACACACACACACACACACACACACACACACACACACACACACACACCCACACACACACACCAACACTGGAGTGGATTATGAACATAATGGAGCTGCTTCACTGAACAGTAAAGGGTTTTTCTAGTAATAATTGCTTTTCTTTACTGCTGTCATTTAAATGGGTTTAATATGGCCCATAAAGTGGGACAGTGTGTGTGTGTGTTTGTCCTCTAGTCCTCGTAAAAAAAAAAAAAAAAAAAAACACGCTCTGTGATTTTTCTATTTACATGAGCTCATATATTAACACAGGAGCTGTTGTCAGAGTCGGTCTTTCTGAAGAATTTTATCTGAATAGGAGTGCACAAACAGACAAAGGTATATAAAGACGCCACTTTTAAAATACTGAATGCACTGTCGACATACAGTAGCTGAATCTTACAGTAATTGAATGATTGTGGTAAATTCAGAACAGAGGAACAATAGCATTCTGACCTTTTCAAAAGGTACAAATATGTAGAGTCAAAAAAACATATCAGGCAAGACTAAATTAATACCTGTGACTCCTGATTATTACCTGCTCTGGATTACAGGTAATAATGTTGTAAATAATGTTCAGTTTCTCACACAGACCGTTCGTTTTGCTTCATCAATATAATGCCAGGAGCCATGGGTATTAATTTTGTCCAGTATATTATTTTAATACATTTTGTCTTATGTTCTCTTAGGAAATTGTTACTCTACAAATACTCTTGAAGAAAATTTTAACAGTCAACCCTTAAAGGGATACTCCACCCCAAAATGAAAATGTTGTCATTAATCACTTACCCCCATGTCGTTCCAAACCCGTAAAAGCTCTGTTCATCTTCGGAACACAATTTAAGATATTTTGGATGAAAACCAGGAGTCTTGTGACTGTCCCATAGACTGCCAAATAAATAACAGTGTCAAGGTCCATAAAAGGTATGAAAGTCGTCGTCAGAATACGCCATCTGCCATCAGACGTGCAATCTGGGTTATATGAAGTGACGGGAACACTTTTTGTAAGCGAAGAAAACTAAAGTAACGACTTTATTCAACAATTTCTTTGTCAACAGTCTCCTCTGTGTCTCTCCATATCACCGTATGCTGTCTATGCTCTTCTGTATCATCAGCACCACAAGGATGCGCTGTTTCTATGTGTATTTAACTTTGATCTGAAAGAAAACAGCGCATCCTTGTGGCGCGGATGATCTAGAAGAGCATACGCAGCATACGATGATATGGAGAGACTTGGCTGTCACTGTATCCATGCAGAGGATGAACAGCAGGGACAAAAGAGCTGACCCTTGATGTATGCCGACGGTGATGTCAAAGAGTGGTGATATTCTGTTTTACGATAGGCCCAGGAAGGCCGTGTGCACTGTGTTGTGTTTCTCCCGGTGTTTCTCCTTCAACAGCCAGACAGCATGGATGGCATCAGTGGTGCCGCATCCCTTAATGAAATCGCACTGATTGGATGTGACGGTGCTTCGAAAAGGAGTCAGTCTAACACTCGCTCAAAGATCTTTATTGTGTGGAACAATAATCGTATTCGCCGGTAGGTTGCACACTAGCTGACATCCCCCTTGCCTTTCGAAATGGGCACAGTTGTACTAGTTGTCCAGACGTGGAGAGGCTTGTTTTCTTGCCACTTTGTATCTTCTCTACAGATAGTTTCACCTCTATGGTTATAATTTGTTGTATATGGCCAATGAAGTGCAAGGGGCTTGGTATTGGCTAATGCTGAAATTCCTCATTACAAATGCTGGAAAAATACTCTAACCACCATCGTAGGATGGATGACAGGTCTCTAAGGACTTGATTGTCAGGGCCTTTGACTTGCATGACATATCCGATGTCTTGGGTAAAGCAGTGGTGGGACTTGCCAAGGCAGTAAATGTTGTTTGCCCCCTCCAGTGTATCCAGCTGGTCATACAGTTCCTGGTAATGGTGGATCTTTGCAGCGGGCACTGCCCGCTTTGCTGCTGATTTCAGCGATCAATATCGGTTCAAGTCAGCTCTAAACTGAGTGTTCCTCAAGGACTTGAAAGCCATTTTTCTTCTCTCAAATCACCCATTGCACTTCTTCATTCCACCACCATGCTTGCTTGTCAATGAATTTCCAGCCTTGTTTGGTCTTTCCTATGATTGATTCTGCCCCATGGTGAATATTGTCCATGGACCGTTTCCACATAGCTTCCACCATTTGACCGGGTCAGAAGTTGGCCACTTAATTGTCCTTCTCACTGTCAGGGCACCCGGTCTGATGCTGTGTAGAAGGAAATTATATGTGCTATGGTTGATTCTGATTCAATTTTGACAGAGATTAGACAATCCAACAGCCTCTTGACTTCGGTTACTTTGTCGTGGAAGTGATGACTGATCACAAATGCCACCCCATTTCTAACCAAGCTAGTGCCACTGTAGATGATCTTATACCCTTCTCTGATTTATTTTGTCTTTGATCCTTTCCACTTAGTTTCCTGTATGCATGCAATGTCGACTCATCTGGTCTTGAGGGAGTCAACTAACTCATGATGGCGGCTGGTGAGCATTCCAATATTGATTGTGGCAAATCGTAGTTGGACTAGCTTCTTTATCCTACTCCATCCTTGAGTGGGCAGACCTGGCATATTTCTTACGCCGCTCGGCCAAGGTTGGTGTGTGTCACCCCTGGGGAATGGCCTAGTTTGGTGAGCTAAATTTTGAGACCATTCCATAGGTGCGATGATTGAATCATCTTGGAGATGATCCACAGTTCTTCTGGATTAAGTCTGTCCCAGTTTGTTCTGTTTCTCCATGTCAGTCAAGACAGACTAGATGATAATGATGAGATCAGATCTATGTGTGGAGCATTGGCTGCTCTCAGACAAAAATCTCACTGGATTATTACAATTAATGTCAAAATGAATGTTTGGAAATGTAAACTGATATTTCCTACATACACACTAGAGCAAAAGATAGAAATAACCGACTTAAAACCATTTTTTAGCTGCTGAAAATACTAGTGTTCTAATCATTTTTGACCACCACTGTATATCCCAACCAGCATGTCGCACCACCTGTCGTTGGGGACACCCACCATTGGCCAAGGACCATTAAGTTCCTTGCTACCAGCCAATACCACAAGGAGGTGGTGGAAGGGTTTCATCAGCCATTTACTTCTGCTCTGATCAAAAGAAAAAATGTAGGCAAACATTTATTTAAATAAAATTATATTTGCCTAGCATAAGATTCACTGCACAAGCCAAACAATGAGAATAAGTTTGCATGTGATGAGACTAATTTATATTGAATGACAATGACTTAAACTTAAAATTACTTAATTTAAATGCACATGGTGCAACACTAAACCAGTGCTGATTAGGGCCTGGTCACACTGAATAATTTGTGGTTAGTAAATAAGATGCAGTTTTTTTTGTGTGTGTGTGTTTTTTTTTTTTTTTTTGTGATATATACTGTGCACAAACATTTCTAGTTAAAATCAACTTTTTAGTTAAATCAAACGTCAGATATAATGAAATTAAAAACAGTGTTATCAGGTACTGGAGAACATGTGCTGTAGATTTTAATTTCTTCAAATGTTTTCTCCAAGTTTTCTATTGGATGATTTAAGCATGCACATCAATTCAGCAAGAGATGCAGTAAAGCAGTGGTCTATCCAGCTGAAACTCCATATTTCTTTTCTGTCTCTTTCTTTCTCAGATTAACCTTCCCTTCTGGGCACAATTGCTATTTAGACACCCATCTCGCAATTGTTTACAGTATTGATTTATTTAGTGAGTGATTGGGGTTGGAGGGGAAATTAAAACGGCCATCATCAGAGCTGGCCCGGGGCCAGGAAATTTGTGACTGATCATGTCACAGACAGGCTGAGTGTTTAAACGACACAGCCCTGCTGCTCCCCAGGAACACACCACAAAAACACTGAGTCTCTAAACTCCATTATTTGTGTGATTCATTTGTCTAACTGGGACATCCTTGTGAAAATGTATCATGTTTTTATTTCAGTTATATTATGACACATGCATCAGTTCCTGTAGTAAATGTGCTGAGGCCAAATGCAGTAGTAATCAGTCCTGTTGCTCTTACAGGGCAGTCAAACAAGGCAAACATGACTGTTGTGCCAGTGAAATATTCTTGCTATTTAGCATAATTGAGAAACTATTATAGCTTTTGTTAATGTTTTGAATCAGTTTTTATATTTATATTTTATATTTTAATTTTTATTTTAGTTAAAGTTTTAGTAAATTTGTTGTGTTTTGCCATATATTTATATTTATTTATATATTTATATATATATATATATATATCTATCTATCTATCTATCTATATATATTATTTAAATTAGATAAATGCAAATATAAGGGCTGTCAATTTAACACAAATACAGTATTTAGACAAACAAATTAATGTATGAATGAATAACCCCTTTATTTGAGGGATTTTCTCAACAAATATTGATTTACTGAATGATTAATTTGATTCTCAACAAATATTTGTTTGATGAATGTTTAATTTGATTTTTGGTTGTTTATTTTTTTTATTTAGGTGTTTTTTTTATTCATTTTGAATTTGTTTACAGTGAGATATATCGGTTTTAGCTGTTCCTCCAGCTTCCACCTCCAGCCTCTGAAGATCACGGCTCAATACGCCACGTGTCATTTGCTTTATTAAGGGCTTAGCCACTAATTGCATTAGGCATATTAGCATGTAAGCATTTGAGGCTTCTCAGTCACCCTAAAATGGGATTTTCCAGTCAGCAAAGAGCACATGAGCCTCATACTTAACCGTTTGGGCCAAAAAGCCATTTCATTTTGCTGCACACTGAAAGAGGACATTTAGAGTGCTGTTAACAACTAGAAACTCATCCCTGATAAAGATGGTCCTGCATGAGTCAAACATGATATCCTCTGCAGCGAGGTACGTAATAACGGTGCTGCTGAAATGTATTTAGAGGGACATATTTCGAATGAGTCTGGGTAAGGGGGGCGTTTTGCACCATTCTACCCTACTGTACATTTTATGAAAGGCAAACATGGTAGAAACTGATATTTTGGAAATGTTTGACTGTAGTGTTTGGATGGGCAGTTAAAGTGTTTGGATGGGCAGTTAAAAAAATAAAATAATATATATATATATATATATATATAGTTACAGTATTGCACTTTAGGCATGCACCGAATGTTCAGCAACCAAAATTAAATAATTATATTAGAATAAGCGAAAAATCTGAATAAACCGTATGGTTCAAAGTCCAAAGCGTGAGGAAACTCTGCGCTGAGACAGTGTTACTCGTCAGTTTCTCAGTGACATTTTTATGAATTTTTGCAAGGCATGGATGTACAGTAACAATGTTATACGTGCAACAAACATCTTCCCAAATTCATAATGAGAATCATTTATAAATCTGCTTTTGTCAACAAAAAGAAGCACTGAGGTCTTCCTGTGACTTTCCACCAAAATAAAAGCTGAGAAAAAGCAAGAACTCCATCAACATTCAGAAATGTTAGTATTTTACTGTCGTTCTGTAAAAAGTAAGACAATAATAAAGATAATAATAATTAAAACAGCTCTGTTAATACATTTATTATGACATCACTTATATAATTTATTATGATATGTTTAAACTGGGACCTGTAATTATTTATAATGTTTAAAATAATTATTTTCTGCTCAGCAAGCCTGTATTTATTTGTAAAAAAACAAACAAACAAAAAAAAAAAACAATGCATGCCTGATTCAAGAAGCACAAACATATTATTTTACTGTCTTATTCATTTTCAATTGAATTGTGCTTTGTTTGTATAATGTCTGATAGAATGTTAAAAAAATGTTCAGTGTTATTTTATGCACTAAAAATCTTTTTATCTGCACTGTTTGTTCACTGGTTTGCACTCTATCTGCCATGTGCCTTGCGCTGCTTTTATTTAACCTTATTTTTATTTTATTTTTTCTATTATGTCTTTTTTACATTCCCTTATTGTATAGTTTTTATCTTATATTTTATATTTGATCTAGATTTTTAGGCTCTACTGTTAGTGTTATCTGTATGCACCGGGGGTCTGAGAGTAACGCAATTTCGATTCTCTGTATGTATGTACTGTACATGTGGAAGAATTGACAATAAAGCAGACTTGACTTGACTTGACTTAAATATTTTTAAATTATTGGTTTGTAATTGATTTTTTTTTCTTTGAAAAGCAAGACAAAACGATAAAAAAATAATAAATAAATAAAAACACATTTTGGCTATTTGACTTACACAATGGTAAAAAAAAATAAAAGAAAGAAAGAACGAAAGAAAAAAGAAAGAAAGAAAGAAAAAAGAAAGAAAAAAAGAAAGAAAGAAAGCAAGAAAGCAAGAAAGAAAGAAAGAAAGAAAGAGGCAAAATACATAGGGGAAAAAAAACATGAAAAACATTTTTGGTTTTCAATCCTCGGTCCTCTGTCCAGTGTTTCATTTTGTTCGGTTTAAACTTCGGCCAGTAATTTTCATTTCAGTGCATCCCTGTTGCATTTATTTTTTTGAGATCTTTTAATGCTTGTTTATTTGTTAATGGATGCTTCCTAAATAAATGATTTTAAATGATCTAAATTAGCTAGTATATGACGATGTTGCTAATAATATAAATGGAATTTTCTGAATACATCATGTACAGTGAGTCAATTTAATATATGACGCTTGATAGACAATATTAGAATGCCTGTTTTCAAGTTAACTTACAAGTGAGTTAAGTACAAGTGACTGAGTTGTGAGTTTCATATTTATTCTATTCCTACATGATGTGTATTTTACTCAACACGTTCTCTGAAGATCCAGAAGCTGCCTCATCCATGATGGAGTCGGAGAGCCTCGTCTCTGACATAAGTGCTCATTGTTCCCACGGGGGAACCACTTCAATCTGAAACACACTGTGAAAGTTGCTAATTGGCAGTTGTTTTCTTAGCCTGCCATGATTAGTTAGTGTGAATCAGTAAACATGTGGCATTGGTAAACTCCTGTGTTTCCTTCAGACAGCACACAGAGTTTCCTCATGAAATCAGACCCAGTGACTGAACTCTCCTCGGTCGCGAGGTTAAGCTTTTGATCTAAGCAAACAGATGCTTTAAAGGCAGACGCAAAAAAGGGCAGATAGGAATAAATGAATGTGTGTTTGCGTTCACTCTTACCTTATTTTTGTTGAACGTGAGGCTTTGATGTTCTGTCTGTTTTCAAGCACTCTTCGAGCTGTATGCTGAGAGAGATCCAGATCCTCTCCATCTGAAGGCTGCTACAGCATTCAAATGAATCATGTTGCTTCTTAAGATACGCTGTTTTAGTTCAGTTTTAAGGCATCGTTGCATGACAGTACAAGGCTCAGTGGAATGAGTTGTTCTGATTGATCAGTCTCAGAATTCACTGCTTTTGTACAATGATGCTACACCAGTGCTTTTTTTAACATTTAATTTTTTATTTATTTTTTATGTATTTTTATTTTATTTAATTTTAATTTTATTTATTTATTTTTGACCAGTATTTAAAGGCATTAGCCAAAGTGTGTGTGTGTGTATATATATATATATATTAATCTATGGGATCCTGCTAAATTTAGATATTTATATATTTGTATTTTATATTTATATATATTTTTATATATATATTTTTTTTTTTATTTTCAGAGAGCTTATTTTATCCATCCATCCATCCATCCATCCATTCATCCATCCTTCCATCTATCTATTTATTTATTTATTTATTTATTGACTATTATTTTGTTGTTGTTGCTTTTTTATTTTGGTCTAACTTTGAATAATTTAAATAGGGCTGCATAATTGAAATTAAACCAAATATTGCTATACACATTAGTGCAATTATCAAATCACAAAGCTGTGTTTTATTTCAGTAAATATTCTGTATGCACAGAGTAAAGTGTGGCACTGTGTTCATTTACACATGAGCAGCTCATGATACTCGAGCGACTCCGTGCTTCACATGGACTCCATCTGCATCTGAATTTGAGTTGCTTTAATGTGCATTTTTGAACACTACATGCAACTATCATCTTCACATACAATGAGAAGCTCTTATTCCCAGAAGAGAAACTTTAAGAGCTTTCAGCAGTTTTCCATCAAACTAAAGTTTAAATGTTTAATGTTGAAAGTAAAGAACTTATATATTAGTGTGTGTATATATATAATAATAATTGTAATATTGTAATTTGCAGTTACAAAAAATATTGCATTTATTTCTTTAATTTTATTATGTAATTAATATTATTTATATTATTTTATTTAATATAAATAATAATATTTAAAACTTTGGCTAAATCGTGCATGCCTGCAATCAAGGAACCCACATTTTAGATCACAGCTGCAAATTTTATCAGAAAAAAAAAAATAGCAATTAGATACCCCCCCACCCCCCAAAATTATATGTCATCCCTTGAAAGTTTGCTGAGGCCCCCTAGTGGGCCCCGGACCCCTGTTTGAAAACCACTGAGCTACACTGTATAATAACTGACTGTTGTCCCAGCATTTATTTTTGTTGTTGTTGTTGTTGTTGCTGATAATTCCTTGCATAAACCTTGTTTATAATACACTCTTTAAAATAAAGGTGTTTAAAAGGTTCTTCAAGCGATGTAATGTAGGAAACATTTGAAGGGGATCAAGAAAAGTTCAGTCAAAGGTTCTTTAAAGAACCATCTCTTTCTTACCTTTTTATAATCTGAAGAAACTTCTTTCGCCACAAAGCAACGTTTTGTGAAACAGAAAGGTTCTTCAGATGTTAAAGGTTTTTTACGGAACTATTTAGACAAAAAAGGTTCTTCTATGGAATCGTGAAGCACCTTTATTTTTAAGAGCGTAGGTCACAAAAAAATAAAAAATAAATAAGGAGCCATGAATGTTTTTTAGGCCTTCAGCGTCTTCGATCTCAAACAGAGTATGAGGTTAAACATTCTTCTGTTTATATATTTAACAAAGTGATGAGAGCAAAAGCTGTATTTTGTCTTGATAAGGACTGATCCTTGCACTGCAGTATTGCTGGTTACTGCTTCAAGACGAGCAGAAAAAAAGCCATCCGCGTGAAAACGGCTGTGACGGACTCTCACATGGACCCATCCGACAGGAGGACTGACATGCGGCCCTGCTGGGCTCTGGCAGAGCGCAGAGGGCTCACGTTTCGCCTTGTGGACGCTCACAGAGGACGATTCCAGATGAGTCCCCCGCCCTCCTTCTGTCAGAGCCGGTGATAAATGAGGAGCGGGACCGGCCTCTCTGTTTATTTAGACCTCTTGTTTCTGACAGAGTCCTGCTCAAATCCAGCGCTGAAGTGTCTGCTATTAAAACATAACCCGACCTGACAACAAGCAGTCCTCTGGGCATCGGCCCCCTCGCAACCGGACTGGAGCGGCAGCCGACTGTAGCAGACTTTCCAGTACATTAGGAGTCCATGAAAGATCTGACCAGGGCTTCGGCCGCGTCCGAACATATGGGAAAGCACTAGACTCCACTCTAGCAAGATCCCGCTGTATTTTTCTAAAGGATTCTGTTCCTAAGAGAGACGAATGCGAGCCGGAGGGCCCGGGACGTCACAGCTGCCTGGGCCTTTGGGCATGCATGTCCTTATAAATAATTGTTTCCTGTATGTCAAATCCACTTTTTGCTCGACTGACGAACACAGGAGAGGCCTGGCCATAGTTCCGGCTTGTAAAACATCTCAATGTTCCAGTCCTGCGAGGGAGGTACTGTAGGAGGTTTGAGCGCCGCCAGTTGTTGCGCTCGAGTCAAGCCGGTCCACTTACAGTCAAACCAAAATGTATTCAGACACCTTCGACATTTCTCACACTATCACAGTTTATTCGCTTTAGTTTAGAAAATGGTAATAAAATATGACAAACACTAAGAGTCAAAGAACAAATTCATCTTCATAATGTCAGATAACTTTGATAGAAAGGTATGTACTGAATTCGGTTGAATAGCTGTCAGCTGTTAAATTTAAGAACACAAATAGATCAAACCAATTCAGCTCAAACAATAAACAAGCAATGCTTCATTTTGTTCAATCTGTGGTGGAAAAAGATCACATTAGCTACAATTTTACTGGTAGCTCACTATATGAAGAAATTTTTTTTTTGGTATATAATATCTCACAGTTTACTTTATTTTGCTATCCTCACTACCATAAATTAACTATAGTGTCCTGCACCAAATAGTAAAAAGATATCAACAATTACATCCGGTGTCTAAATAATTTTGGTTTGACTGTATGTCGAGGCGTCCGGCTCGGACTGTTTACAGATGCTTGCCTGGCATGTGTGCTTGAGACCGCAGATCTAGGACTCGGGGTGCAATGGTGAGAAAATCTCGAATCGACAGGGGGCCTGTGAAACGTGAGCCAGCTCTTACTTAGCGTTATGTTTTTACAAATGTTCAGAGCAGACAAGCAATGACGCAGGCCATCAAACCTTAATACCTCATCAAAAGAGAGGAAGTCGGAAAGTACCGCAGGGGAGTGATTTGGCACCGTGATCCCTCGCTCGGAGGACATGTGGTGACAACTGCTTCTCTCGCGCAAAACAAACAAGCTTCGTGGGACCATTAATATGCGCGTTCACAGACACCGTAATTGAAAGTCAGCTTCACGTGTGAGCGGAGGGGAGATAATTGTGTGTTTTGTCAAATGTGTTGGGATGGAATTGGAAGCAGACTGTGTGTTTTTGTTTGTGGACCTCAGGCGTGTTATTCTGCTGTGGTGTCCTGGATTAGATCCGCCGGTCTCAAGTGGGCACATCTGAAAACCGAGGGGGTTTGGCAGGGAGATGGCAGCCTGCGCTTATATGAGGCCCCAAATTTAATGAGCATGAATAATGAATAATGCACTCAACATGCTGATCTCTGAATGAGATGCCAATTTATTAGGCCAAACCCTTCCTGCTCTGTTCTCCCTCTCAGTGTCTGGGCTCTTTATTTTGACTTACCCGGAAACGAGGTTTGTGAACTTGCTCTGTTTATGCAGAATGCTTTAAGTATATTCAGTATTGCATATGCAACTGTATGCGTGGAATTCCTGCATTGCACAGTCCACAGCAGTTGTCGCTCCTAAAAGCCTCTCAAACTGCTGCTTGCTTGTATTTGCTACTTAGTGATTAGTACATACAGTATGCATAGTACTTATTTACAGAGATGAACTCATTTACATGAAAAAAAGTGCCAGTGCAGTCAGCACTGCTATACAGGAACGCTGCATTTCCAGTTATGCATTTGGCAGATGCTTTTATCTGAAGCAACTTTCAAGCCATGCATTTGATCAGTTCATGCATTCACTGGAAGCCAAACCAATGACCTTGGTATTGCTAGAGCCATGTTCTTCTATTTGAGCTACAGGAATGCGTTATAATGCCATATCCCACAATGCAATGCACTTGGCTATCTCTTTCTTGACTCAAATATTGAATCAAACATTTATAATGTTACAAAGGATTTCTAATTAAATGCTGTCCTTTTGAACTTTCTATTTATTAAAGAATCCACGTATACACAGAGAACCAAAAATTCATTCAGAGTCGTTGGCTGATGAAAGGCAGGCCGTGAGCGAGCGTTTGCTAGTGTTTCCTGACTGAATTATTGATGGAGCTAATCAATACGTCTCCAGTCCTTAATACACCGATCGATTCCTCCATTATCTCCAGCTTTATAAACTGTTTTGACTCTTAAGAAACAAAAGGCTAAACGGTGCATCTGCAAATATGTCTTTCTTAAGTCCCGCAAAAGGGGTTGTTTAATTATTCATTCAACTATTTTGCACTTATGTCTTTATTTTTGGAGCAATCTCCGGTGCATTGCTTTTGAACAGATCACAGATCCAGTCTGTTCAGATCGCGGATGCTTTTGTTTCGATTCTCAGATTTTTAGAAAGGGTTTTCTCTTTAGCTGGACGTGCCAGATGCTTGCTATCGCTCAGTCTGCTGCCGAGCTCTACCTGTCCCTTTCCTGGTTCAGATGGGAACGCCTCCCGTGAATCGTCTCCGCAGCCTGTTATCTGTAAAGAGGGCTGATCTCTTGGCACAAATGGCGGAGTGAGCTGTCGGAGACGTGGCAGGGTTAAGGAGCGAGCGCCGCGTCGAGTCTCGAGACCGAGATTGAGTGTGTGTGTGTTGAGCTGGGGAAAAAGTGAAATATCAGATAGGGAGCGTGTCAGAAATACCCAGCCTTACCTGTAAACGGAAACAAGAAATTTATATAAACTGTGTGGAAATTCAATGCAACTGTCTGAGCATTTTTAGCATGTTCTCATGCAGTTGCTAAGGAGTTCTGGTTGGTTGCCAGGTGTTTTCTTCCTGTTTCATGTGTAAAGAAATCTAGACGTGGCCTAGGTTCCTCCCTCCATGTGTGTCTGTGGGATTTTTTAACCCAGGAGATGAAAATCCTGCTTGAAGTAACCGGTTTTGTACAGTAAATGCTGAAAATGCTGCAATACTGCATGCTCTGTCTTTTGACCGGAAAGATTGATGTACTGACTGACTAACTAATTGATTGTGTTTGTTTATTTCCATGTCATGTCAAGGTTTTGAAACAATTTTGACTCAGAAAATGCTAGCAGATTCAAATTTCATATTTAATTACAAAGAGTAACACACTGAACTAAATATGAAAGACTGAAATAGTAATTTATTGTAAAAAAATAAATAAAAATACTGATAAACCAGAAATTAATTACTGATTGACTGATTAACTGATTGTTATTTGATTGTATTGTCATTTCCAAAAAGATAATTTAGATACTGCAAGTAAATTTAACAAATAATTATAAACAAACCTGAAGTAACACATTAAACTGTTCTTGTAAAACATTCTCCAATACTCTGATTTATTTCCATCTTTGCCAGTTGATAAACCAACTAATTGATTGAATTGTATTGTATTACATAATAAATGCATACATACATAAATGCAGGTAAAAAAAAAAAAAAAAAATCTTCATTTAGAAATTGCTAGTAAATTTCACAAGTAATTGGCAAAAAACAAGGAAAAAAAAAACACGCAAAATAACACACTGAATTAAATATGAAATTGCAACATTCTACAATAATCTTTGATTGATAAGCTGCTTGGACAACTGATTAACCAGAATTTGAGAACTGATTGATTGATTGATTGATTGTGTTTGAGTTTATTTCCATAAAAAAAAAAGGCATAGAGGCAATTTCGCAAATGCTTACAAAGCAACTGCAAGTAACACATTGAATTGAACATGAAAGACTAAAATATTATTGTCTTGTAATGCTATAAAAATATCAATTTTTTTTTTTTTTTTTTTTCAGAAATGTGAGAAACCATATGTTCAGGACATTATATCCTCGCTGACCAGCTGTGCTTTCGGGAATCTGATTCTTGTATTCATCCTTGTTTTCAAACTTTCTCCTGATATTTTGAAGTCTAACAAATATTAACGGCTTAGGCTCTAATTATAATGGCCGTGCTCTGCGTTTCTCTTCTTAAAGATGAAATGCACAGACAAACACACCTGTTGTCCCATCGGAGCAGTAAATCTGTGCTGGATTCTGTGTGATGGCACGTCTACAAACACCAGCGGCAGGCAAACATTCCCAGCGAGACTTCCTCTGAGAAAGACTGTGAAACGGCGCGGTATAGCACAGCGCCAGCAACACTGCCGTATAGCTTTTCAGTTGTGATCCCTGTCAAACAACTGTATCCTTGCATGAAGGCAAAATAATGCGTGAGGCTCTCAGAAGAAGTATATATAACGTTATATACACTCGCCATGTTTTCTCGCAGGCCCTGTCAGCCCGCTTAAGCGGCCTCGCTCCTAACTTCCTTTAAAGAGGCGAGGCAGAATTTGTTTGCCTGGGCGTTTTTTGACCGGTCAGAGTCGGAGCTGTCAGGTAACTCATGAAAAAGTCATCGGGCTCCCTCCTCGCGTCTTTCACTGTCAGTTGGCATCACGTCAAGGGATGCAGGTATGCAGACGCTCCACGTCTCTGACCATATGTTTCACCTATTTCTGACAGTAAAAATGGCATTTACATGGCTGCCGTGTGCTGTTTACAGAGGTTTCAACTCCTGCGTCCTGTGTCGCGTGCTTTTAGCTCCATTGATAATACATGAGCTTGTTGGTTTTTAAGGGACGCCGCCATATGCATGAGAGCATTAAATGAAGAGCTAAACTGACAGCTCCATCTGCCAAATACGCTCTTCGTCAAGAAGCGGCCCTCTGCGCTCCTCCTCCTGCTTCTCTGTCTCTCTAGAGGACACCGTGCTGTCGTCAGTGCTAATACTAAATATTAATAATTTGTTGACCTCAAAGTGTTTGGGAAGTCGCCGAGGGCCGGCTGAACGCCAGGCGCGCTGAATGGCATATGCAGATGTCAGGTGAGCGCTGATTTCCCACTCTCCGCTCTCTTTGTTTCTGTTTAGCCGCCTCTCAGAAAACAGACAAGTTGCAGCAGAATTCGTCATGAATATTGCATCACGGGTGCACGTCAACACAAACACACACACACATGCATTCGCACGCATGCGCGACCGTCCCGAAGGGTGGGATCAAAACAAGCCCAGCACTTCTGTCAAGCTTTTGTGTACAATGAGCATTACATGCCTCCCATCAGACTCAGAGGAATCCTAAAGACTCGTACGCTCACCTCTGTGCAATCTGCCCGTGTTGTAAATAAATTGCATAATGTTTTCTGGATGTCGTTGTGATTTAGCAAGAGCGTTTCAAACTTTAATGGCTGCCGTATCTCTGGTTGTGTTTGGATCCTGCTGTAACACAACACTGCTGTTCACAATCACATGCTCTGATTCCCAGTGCATTAAAAGCACACGGACCACAACAGGATGACACTGAGTTTTTAGGAGTAGAAACCGGTTTAATTTCCCAAATAAATTTGGCTTTTTTTTTTCTTTTTTTTTATGTCTAACTTAATAGTGTATTGAATGAATAATAATATTTAAAGAGTTAAAAAAAAGTAATAAATATGTAAATAAATGGACAATGATTTTTTTTTTTTTCATTTACAAACGTATAAAGTCTGTTTTCAATAAAAAGGTTTGCGATATCACATCATAATAAATTTATTTTTAATATTTGAGGATGCACCATGTTCATATCACTCATGCTGCGTAGGTTTGCACATTCTCATATCATTTACAATTTTGCATATTTGCATGTTTATTCTGGTCCTGGGTGTTATTCTATATAAGGAATATTATCAGTTAACCAAAACTGAAAGTAAAATTAAAACCATGAACAAAAGAAGGAAAAGAAGAAGCAGAAGAAGGAAGAAGAAAAAACTGTTACCTGAAATAAAAATTAGAAATAGAACTATATTAAAAATGTAAAAAAAAATATATATATATAATATTAATAATAATAATAATAATAATTATATTTATAATAATAATAATAATAAAGCTGACAAGGCAACATTTCCAATTTTAATTTTGTTAAAGTTGATTTACTGAAATATTTTAGAGAGAAAAAAAAATGTAAATAATAAATAATATCAGTGAAACTAAGACAACAATGTTGTATACACATGATTCCAAATCAAGGCAATTCAACTAAATCAAGCAAGAACAGAAAACTACATAGAACCTGTTTCATGTTGTTTAACTCTACTCTAAAATTAATGTCAAAATATAATCAAATCTATGTATATTCAATTCTAAATTCTGTGTAAAATATTTAATATTTGATAATATCTAATGTGGAAATGCTCTTTAGACTTCCAGCTCCAGTTGTACATGTCCTCAGTTAAACGCTGTTCAGAGCGGCACACAGCCCTGGTTCACTCTCTCTCTTAATGTGTCGAACCCTTTATTTAATGACTGTCCTGAAACCTGACTGCTGTGTCTGAGAGTGGAAGTGTCTCGGGGATCTGCGGGACGGCACTGCTGTGTTTTCACACAGCTTTATTGGATCTTAACTGATGGAGGACGGTTGGGAAGTGGCTTGATGAGTGTCAGGATGTCAGCGAGACTGATTTACTGCTTCTTTCACTGCGGCGTGTTCGCTGAGAATATTGTGGCTGGTGTTGGGTTTCTCTGAGAGAGACAGCATTAGAGAAGTGAAGCATCAGCACGTGTCGGGGAGAACTGACTCACTTTTTGGACGGTAAATGAACCAGTCAGAAAAAAAAAAAAAAAAAAAAAATAATAATATTTGCCAGTTCAGTTCTTCCCAGCAAAGAAAACAGTGCTAAATATTACAACAGAACAAAATATACAGCTTCATTGTTTTTAACTCAGTGCTTGTCTAGTTTTATTTTGTTTAAATAGTTATTTCACCCCAAAATGAAAATTGTCATCATTTACAACCCTTCATGTTGTTCAAAACCCTAAAGAGTCACGTTAAAGATCATTTTAATCAAATCTGAGAGATTTCCATCTCTACATTAAAAGTCTATTTACCCAAAACTCTGATGCTTTAGAAAGTTCATAAAATCAAAAACTAAATCTGTATGAATCAAGCTGTTGAATCCAAGTCTTGTGAAGAGGCACGATCGCTTTATATGATGAACAGATTCAGTTTAAGCTTTTATTTACTGTACATAAAAACCTTACTAAGTGAACATAAACAAAAGATCAACTATTCTTACTTGATGTGCGAGAATGAATCTCATTGGTTCTTGCAGAAGTTCAAACGTGCAAGACTGAACCTCATTGGTTGAGACTGATCAATGTTTATATGTGAATAAAAACCTAAACTTAACCTGTTCATCAAATAAATCAATTGTGTCTCCTCGGAAGACTTGAATTAAACCACTCCATTCATACGAATGAATTAAAAATCAACACATTTCCGATGGATTTGGAAGGTGAGTAAATTATTTCCTTGAGCTTCCGTTACTTCTCCAGGATTCTCTGCACTAATCAGTTTTTAATTATGGGGAGACTGGAACAGGCAGGCCCAAACGGATGGATGGATGGATGGATGGAGGGTGGGTTTATGGAGAATGGATGGATGGGTGGATGGATGGATGGATGAAAGGGTTGTTGGATGGATGGATGGATGGATGGATGGATGGATGGGTGGATGGGTGAAAGGATGGATGACTGGGCGGATGGATGGTTGGATGGGTGGATGGGTGGATGGGTGGGTGGATGGGGATGGATGGTTGGGTGGTTGGATGGATGGATGGATGGGTGGGTGGATGGATGGATGGATGGATGGGTGGTTGGATGGATGGATGGATGGATGGGTGGATGGGTGGATGGATGGATGGGTGGGTGGATGGATGGGTGGATGGGTGGGTGGATGGGTGGATGGATGGATGGATGGATGGATGGATGGATGGATGGGTGGATGGATGGGTGGGTGGTTGGATGGATGGATGGATGGGTGGATGGATGGGTGGATGGATGGATGGATGGATGGATGGATGGGTGGATGGATGGATGGATGGATGGATGGATGGATGGATGGGAGGAAAGTGAGCAGGAATATGGGTGTGTCGCCGCAGAACCCAGAACAGCTCAATTATCCCGCTGCCAGTCTCCCAGCCAAGGTTTTGTGCTCCGCCATTGATCAGAGCGACTTTGAGCAAGCAGCGATGCATTTGTGGGCATGCTGCCGAAAACCAGCACAAAGGGGGCGGGTGTCAGCTTTTAATTGTAACTGTCTTGCAGAATGGTGTTGTTTTAATATCCTGTATAGATTTTTATGTAATACACTTACTTGCAGGCAGCCCCGAGCAAGAATCAATTCGGCACAGGAATCTCCTTTTGTTAAAAGCCAATCTTGTTTTAATGATGCATGAAGAAATATTCAAGCATTGACATTTTCCTGTCAGGTTCCTTTAGAAAAATCAATTAAGATGATTCTGCTTTGACCCAGTTATCCAGTTAATGCTTATTAGGAACGTAATATGATTTACTGTCAGCATAATATGTATTTTTTTGGATCTCATCTCATTAGCTTGTGCATGTTTCAAAGAGCAGCATTGCATCAGATCCTGTTTACAAGCGTCTGTGTGTGTAAAATGCAGATGGTGGAGCGTTTGTGTTGAATGGAGATATGAGACACGTTACACACAAGGCCCAGAGCCATCACCGTCATCTCTGTCTGTCTTTATTTCATCATCTTTCTTTCTTTCTTTCTTTCTTTCTTTCTTTCTTTCTTTCTTTCTTTCTTTCTATAATTTTATATCCGTCAAATGTGATAGGTCTTTTTAGCATTTTTATTGTTTCTAGAACAGTTACAACCTAAAAATGTATTGATTAAAAAGCAGAACTTCATATTACGTTTCAGCAGTAATGAATTAAATGATGATCAAATGCTTGAGATAACCCAGCAAATACCCAGACATAGCAGAAGTGTGTAAGCAAGTGCACTTTCAGCCCTTTAAAAAGCAGATTCAGGCGTCTGGATTTCAGAGGTTCAGTCCGAAGCTTCAGTCCCAATATGTCAGATTGTGTTAGTCCTTCATGTTCCCTCACACTCAGAGCCAAACCTCAAGAACGGAAAGATGCGTTCAGCACAGAACTTGTAGGAACTCTTACCTGATTTGCTTAGTTATTTTAGTGATTTAGTTGTTATAATATTGTGGACAGCAGGTCTTAAAAGCCTTAATTAAGTACCTTATTCACAAATGAAGGCCTCAAAAGGTTTTAAATCATAGCAGAAAGTCTTAAATTAACTTATAAAATGTTGCATGCACTGCTAAAAATGTATTTCATTTTATTTTTGTTTTGTTTTGCAGCAATTCAATAATACAAATATTAAATATCATTAAATCAAAATGCAAACTAAAAGTAAATGTATACTGAATTAATAATCTTTAGACATTTGCACTGGAAAACAGAACAAACATATTGAGGGCAAACATGTGTGCAGTGTGATCAGTACAGTAAGGTACTGTAAGGTACAGTAAAATAATTTTGATATTTTAGTATATTAGGAGCTATTCAAGCCATAAGCTTTTTTTCTTTTGTTAAAAATAATTAAAAAGTAATGGTAATCAGTTTGAAATTGTGTTTTCAAACTTTGACGTGCTTCTCATAAAATACATTTACTTTAGATACCATAAATTTTGATTTCAATTTTTGTTGTTGTAATGACATTTGCTATAATAACGTCAATGCCCTTTTTTTTTTGAAGAGTCCTTCAATGTTGACTCATGTCATCAGATGAAATTCTAGATTTGGATGTCAGCCAGCGAAGCAGAAACAGGCTCTGAGGAAAACTGTAGATGCAGTCGCTGAAATTCTCTGACACGAAGAAGAGCAAAAGAAGAGAGGGAAAAAATGACAAAATTAGTCATCCCAAAGCATCACTCAAACAAAGTCCTCTGTCCCAGGGGCTCGAGGATCACTGGTGTCTTTATAATGGGAAATGTTAAACCTGTTTTACGCTGTTTAATGCCTTTTCTTTCTTAAGTCCTATGACAGTCTTTGTTTTACTCCTAATTATCTCGTCTGAATGTGAACAGTCAGCTAAGATGATATAAAGCTCTCTCTCTCTCTGTCTCCCGCTCTCTTTCTGCTGGCACAGCCTGAACCCATAGACGTTCACTGGTATTTGATGCTGACAGTATTGTCCTTACAGATTGGATGACTCAGACAGCCAGAACGGAAAATATCGTGGAAACGGGAGACATAAAGACTGAGATCTCAGTTTTCCTCAAGTACACTCCCTTCTCCTAACACATGCATTTGCTAAATTCTACCAAAATACGATCACATCTCAGGGTTTTCATCCAAAATCAGTGTAGATTTTTTTTTTTACTTTGATCGGTGGAGGTGTTTATGAAACCAATCTCCTCTCTTTGACACACGATCCAAGCTTTGCGTCATCTGCACAAAAGGAAACAGTGTCTCCAGCGAGGCATAAGTCTGTCATTTGTGCTCGCTTTGAAATCATTGACAGAAAGCCACTCCACCCCAGGGTCAGGACGTCCACAGAAAGAAGGATGCTCCACCTGGGGGGCAATATGCCCAGAGATTCTCCAGATCGCCTTTCAGGAAGGTTAGAGGTCAAATGCTGTGGAACCGGACACCACTTTAGCCCTCTGAAATGTTGAGTAACATATTGAGTGAGATGATAGCTCATCTGGGAGCCAGAGAGGTCAACTTTAATAAGAGGAATATTATTTAAGAAATGTGACTACTGTCTTGAATGCAAACCTTGTGAATTGCATACATTCTTTAAAATAAAGCATTAAAAAGAAGGTGCCATTTTTGTATTCAATTTTAGAACCTTTACATTTTTAAAATAACTCTTTTTCTGTCTTTCTTTTTTCTTTCTTAGTTTGAAATACATTCTCTAAAAAATTAAAGGTCCCCTGAAATGCTTTGAAACACGCATTATTCTATGTGTTGACATCATTTTAACTGAACCGGCAAGACAGGGCGGGACATATCAAGCAGCCCCGCCCCTTTTTTGAAATAGCAAATAGCATTCGTTTATACCACAGCTTGACCTGACCATTCAGAGCCGTTGAGCTATGTAAAGTCGAATTTTACAGGGTATGACAGCCACCAATCGCAGCCATATTGCTGTAAAATATAGCATTCTGTGTAGAATTCAAATAGATCCGATATGTTTTGTGGTCTGCGCCGACGTTCGCATGTGATCTGCTCAATGCTATCATGCCTCTGGACCGGAGCAGAGTGTGTGCGGTGCGGTGGTAAGCGTGATACCGTGCGAAACCAGACATCTTTTTCCGCAGTGGAAAGCCTATTTACATTGTCTGAATTGTTCCCTGTCCCCTATATAGTGTAGTACGTGCCTTTCACTGTACAGAAAATACTAATTTTGTAAACAAGTGACCGATTACAAACATGGCTTCAGCTCCTATTTATAGTGTAGGGGGCGGGCACTTCGGATTTTAGAGAGCATTTGATTGGACAGAAGATTTGATGAGATGAAGTGCAATGTGATGTCATGAAAATCCGTTATCCATTTCAGCGGAAGTGAGAGACTGTAAGTTTTGACTGCTTATATCTACTAAATGCGAATTTTGTCATTGTTTTGGAACACACCAGCTTATTCATAACCTTAAGGCTAACATATTAATACTAAAAGCTAAAAAAAAAACTTACATTTTGATTTCATGGGGACTTCAAATAAACTTCAGGTTGCATGGACATTAAAGGTGTTTCATGGATATATTTCATGGCAATAAATAACTTTTATTTTTAAGAAACAGCATTTTTTAGAATCTTAATGCAAAACCTCGTCCAAAAGGAAAGATCCAAATTCTTGGTTGTGTGCATCCTTTGCAGAGTGGGTATTGCAACAAGCTAATACATAAATGTTAAAGAATAAATAAATCTAAATATGGCTAGAGAAGTGTTGATGATACATTTGTAATCAAAGCCACTGGTTAAATAATTGCTACTTAAAAAAAAGGTAAAAAAGATGTTATTAAATAATAGAGTATGACATTATAAATGTAGCAACATGCTAACAACAAACTATTGATTTAAAAAATATATATATATTGTCGTGTTTGTACAATGGAATTGTAAAATGGAGTCTATGTGAAGTGTGAGGCTCGATCTTGGTGTAGAAAGGCAGTAGAAAGCAAAGCTAGTGTATATACTACAGGGAAAGATATCCAAAAACACGAGTCGCTATGTTTCAAAATAAAATATTAACGCCTAGGCATCGATTTGATGCATTTATGCTGATCCTTGCAAAGATGAGTGAAATCCAAAATATATTAATGAGATTCTGATATATTAATGAGGCATAAACAGACAAACATGGAGAAGGGAAGAATTTTATTTAGTTAAAATTGCATCTACGGCCACACAAATAAATTGGCCAGTTATCTCTGTCTCTGTCTATCTGTCTAGCTATTTAAGCAGCAGCTATTTTAGATAGTGATTCTCGTAGGGCGCATCGTGTGACCAGGGCCCATCTGTTCTACAGCAGGAGTTAGGCAGCTAAGCGGCGTACTTTGATCCCAATGTAGATTTCTCCAAACCCACCAGGATTTGCCGTCCTCTCCAGCTATTGTATAGCTGACCCTGAGCACAAATGCTAGCTTTATTATAAGTGTGGGCGGTAAAGGTTGTATTCCCTTAAGTGCATGTGAATGCATCATATTGATATTTGGGAGCTTAAAAGCACAAGCACTGCGATATTGTCATGAGCAAGCGGATAGAAAGGTAGGTCACGAATGTGATGCTTTTTAATAAATGTATATGCATTTTTTTAAGAAAAAAATTAAACCCCCTGAACCCCAGTGTAATTTCTTTGAAATAACAGGTGTGTTTGATGCATTGAAGCAATATATCATATATTTGTGTTAAATAGTCATTTCCACCACAGGTTTGATTAATAAGGCAAACGAGGAATTAAGAAATATACGTTTACTGTAAAGTTGACTCATTATTTGAAAGGGACGCAGCACTCGTCAACCCCGTTCTCAACGCCATTCGTCTTTGTCAGCTGCCGGTGGTGGGCCGAGGGGGACTGACAGGCAAGAATTAATTCTCTAACACATAATTATGGAGCAAAATGTTGACTGGCTTGCAGAAAGTGTGCGCTGACACTTCTGCAGTTTCTGTGAGACATGGCAGCAACATTAGCATTGGTCATTAGCGGCAGACATTTCCACGTCTGTGTCGGATACGGGCTCGTGTGCAGACCTATTTGGTTACCTGCATGACAGCCTTGTTCAGGACACAAGAAACAGCTGTCTTGGCCTGTGTGAGTCGAAATAATTAGGCCTGTCATCTTCTGGCTCTGATTTTCCCCTCAGCCCGCTCCACAAAATGCAAATATTTTGCTTTCATTGTCACATTCACCTTGACACGGATATTGCTCGGGTGCCTAACTGGATGAGATGACTTCTAAATTTCCATTGTTCTTTCTAATAAATTTGCTTCCCTCTATAGCCACTGGCAGGGACCCATCAGATAAACTCTCTCCGAGCGTCATCAATCACAGGCACCCTGACAGACGGCTTTCGCCTTCATTTGTTACATACGCGAACACGCTTAATTATTTGTACTGTAATTAGTTGGGAAAATGTCAGGAAATGTCAGCTCTCTGTTCGCCGTGGAAGGGCCCCTGCATGAAAGCCGCGGTGACTGAAGTGTCATTAATGCCAGCAAACAAGATGAGGATCAGCTGGGGAGGAGAGCGGGGCCTTTACGCTGTAATCATGGAGACTTAGAGGGGGAGCTCTGCAAATCAGCCCGCCGAGCATGATGGGCATCTTATTAGCGAGCAGCAGCATTTCTGCTGCATGTCTTGTATTTTTTGTCTTTCTTTTCCTCGCCCTCTTCACTTTTTCTCCCAGCGCTGAGAAATAAAGGCAGCGAGCAGCAAAAATAAAGTCAGGTAAACAATTGCTGCTCTCCACTCAGAGAGCTGCTGTCAAACTGGGCGCATTTTACCGGGCTGCACGGCCTGTCACAAACAGACATTATGCTAAAAGCCGAGCGGAATGGGGAAGCTCTGTGTCAAAACTGTTCAAGTTTGCCTTTTTAAATAGACTGCATTAAATCTGCAGCTCGAATGCGGCTGGAAAAAAACAACGAGAAGTCGGAGAGGGATTGGCGAGCAAGCCAGGAGCGTCCTTCGTTGCGGTCACGGCTCTCGGGAGGCTTCGCTTGCCGCTCCTCTTCCAGGGCCTCGTTCGGAGCCACCTTAGCCGGAGATGCCACTGATGGTCATCCAAGAGATCCTTAATTAGCCTGCAATCTGGCAACGGTGCGTGTTCCTGGCCTGTTTGAATAGCACGCCAGATGCAAGACCACCTTCAGTGTGTCATTTCATTGTGTAGGCAGCAGGGACGGGGCATCAGCCGGCCGTCCGCCGCTCTCTTCTCTGGCACAACAGCTGAGAAAGAGGACAGCAGAGGTGACCCTGACCAACCTCGACCTTCAGTCGCAGACTAATGGCTTGGCGGGGGACGTTAACCTCTTGCATGCCATACTGCGGTTTGAAATCCAGCAGCCTATTGTCTCCCACCTTATTATCTCTCGAGTCATCATTGATCTACAGAGAAGGTCTGTCTGTGTTTGTCACTCACATCAGAATTGTTCTCCCAGTGTTTTGCGCTGGTTTTCATCCGTTGACAGTTTGTCTGAGTGTCAGTGTGTTTTAGTTTTCCACCCGTCTGTTAGGATTTTCAGTTCATTAACAGAGAAGATGTCCGCGCTCTTGGCAGCTCGGTGCTGGAAAGCTTTGCTTGGCTGCATGAAGATGCTCCCGTTATGCTAGAGAAAAATGTATGCCGCAAATAACGTCTTTGCGACGTTTTTATCCACGCATCCCAGATTAAACCCGAGCCTAAACCCAATGACCACAGATTTTCGATTGAGTATCCATGTAAAATTAAATTCATGGAACCAGTTTGGGGCAAACTCAAAAGACATATCATTTGACATTAAGCTAATCTGTGGTTCGATTTGCAGTCTTAAGCTACACAAGCATAAAAGCCTGTGTAAGCATTCTCAAATCTGCCCTCCGAAGCTTATAATAGTCTTATTTTTTGCTGTGTAGTTGTGGCCTGAGTGCAAAGAGTTTTCCGATGATGAGAACTCAGCTTAACGTTATTATTCATTTTTTTTTGCAAAGGCTTTATGAAAGCTGAGAGTTGTCGGTTCTCTTAAAACAGCAGAACTGCACGACAGCATTAACAGATGGTCCATTTCCAAGCAAATGCTTCCTTGATGTATAATGCTGAAAAACCTCAATGTTTTTTTTTTTTTTTTCCAGTAGTTATAAATCAATGAAATATTTAAGTTGTCTTTATTAGCAGGTCAAACTAGTATACTAGTATACTCTAGCTAAACATAGATTCATGTACCATTTTATTTTACTACTTCCTTTACATTATAATTAGCTGTGAACATGATTTGCTACTTGCTTTTATTAGTCAGAAGTACTGGGGGAGGGACTTTCTCATTTTAGAGTGTGTTTGATTGGACAAAATAAGCGGGATGGGTTATCCGTATTTCTAGAATAGAGAGAGTGTAAAATTAAAATGCATACAATATCTATAATGATCTTCTTTCGTCAACTGTTCAGAATAGAACACCATGTTGTTTTAATGCTTTGGCAATACAAAATATACATTTGTTGTGCCATTAAAGCCATATGAATTTAACCAAGTACACTAGCACATAGCGGACAAACCACTAAACTACATTCTGAATTAAACACAAAGTAATGAACAAAGCCCAGTTTGTGGCTTTGAAGTAACGATAGTGTTTCTGCAATGAGGACGTTCTCATCCAGCCCTTTTCAAGAATCTGCTATCAAACCGGTGCATAAAAGTCTCCCATGTATCTGTGAGAATCCGAGAGGGTTGAAAATCTAATGAAATAAAGGAACAGACACGGGAAACAAAAGACAGAGGACTAATCGATTAGCACATTAAGGCGCTCTCAGAAATACCCGCCAACAAACGGCTGGAAGCTCCACAGGCTCTCAGAACATTGTGCATCATTATTCACAACAACATTATCACGCACATTTCATAGCGAAGATGACTGAAACAGAATGGCGCTTGTCATTTGTGTTGTACGTCTTTATAATTACACCTTAAAGCCATAACTGGATTCCACCCCCCCCCCCCACCCTAGTACTACATATTCATGAAAAACAGAGTTGTAATTTGATAAAGGGATGCTTGTGTTGTGGTCCTGGGCGAGTCGTCAGCGCGGTGGAGGGGGTATTAGAGTGGGCATCTGTGTTCTCGCAGCATTAATCTCCTAAAGCAGATTTCTGCCGCTATGATGTGCGGCAAGGAGATAAGTCTTAAACAGTCTAAAGCTAAGCAAACCCGACAACTCTATTATTGCCTTCATAATTGCTTAATTAAACTTTTGTCACTAATCATTATGGGGGCAATAGAGCTGTTATACAGGCCTCCGTTGAGCAAAAAAATCAATAAACAGGTGGAGTTAATTTCAGTGTGGTCCCCCCTCCCCCTCCCCCCTGTTTTCTCTTTTCTCCCTTTTTAGTTTTTTTTTTTTTTTTTTTTTTTTGTTCTGCAAATGAAATTCATTGCTGGTGGTTAGTGATGTGTGGGGCTGCACCGAGGCTGATATGAGCTGCCATCACCATTTGAATTGAGGGTATTCAGTAGCACATGAATATGAACAAATGGCAAACATAAATCTCCTGCATGAAGTACACCTTCCATCCTTTTATTACAGAACAATTGACCCATCTAAAATGAATTCTAATGCCAGGAAAGCATTTAGATTTAAATTACACCGTGCTCTCCTGGACCTGAAAGATGATGGCATAAAAAAGATTAATATGCTAATTATTTTCCCCCTTATTCCTCTTTTCGACATTTGCAGGGGGTTATTGTGGAGCGTGTAAATAAGATGACTGTTTTGTCAACGAATGACTGCGAGGCCCATGGCTTGTGCCTCAGATCAGCGAAATGCATCTACCCGGGACATTATCTTTATTATTTTTATTAGTGGCTTTTCAAAAGGCACTTCATAAAAGGGACATTTATATGCGTATAATTCTTCTTTCACCTCAGTGACCCAGGAAGCACATCAGATGGAGGCGGAGGGAGGGAGGAAAGCACAACATTTCCCCAGATGAAATAGATGGAGCACGGCGGACTGTTCGGAGGAGCGAGTGGTTCAGCCACTTACTCAAAGAACAAATTAATCTGTTTAATGCTGTTTAATTAGCCAGGCTTTGAGATTAACGCTCCACTTTTGAGATATTACCAAACGTGGCCAACTGGCAGGCGTGCAAAGGCGCCGATAGAAGCATTTTAGATTTTAAAGGCACTTTAAACTTGGCTTCGAATCAGTATTAACTGAAAAATATCCAACATACGAGGCCAACGTGGGCTTCCCTCATCAGATCTCTGTCAGGGACGGCCATTTTTGACTGGAGCTTTGTCGAGCGACATGACATTTCTGGTTTAGCATGCATTTCCTTAAAACACAGATACTGTGTCAACGGAGCTGAAATATGTGCATTCACCACTCATTCTCTACTAGGGAATACACATTCGATATCTTCATGAATGCCCAATAATCATTATGTTGTGTGATTAATTGTCATTGCACACTTAACCCTCATGTTTGTATTCTGGAGAGGATTTTATTTATTTATTTATTTGCCAAAATGCTAGTTAATTTTATTGCATTCAGCTAAAACTTGCTGACTTGACTCACAAAGGATAATATTAACTCCCAATTTTATTTTTTATTTTTATTTTTTGTGTGTGTTGGTGGGGGGGGTCCCCATTTTGTTACATTTGTAGTGTTTTACGGTCAAACATGACATACACAAAATAGCTTATAAATTTATCATTATGCTTTATTATTATTAGCAAATCTTTGATTCAGTCTTATTATCAACTAATTATCCTTATTTTTGCAGCTGATTAATTGTACATCTTATTGATCTCAGCTTATACACTGCAGTTTGAAGTGCATATTGGCAAAATTATCCACAAGTAAGGTGTATTTTTTATTTTTTTTTCACTCAAAATTCACTCAAAATATCAATGAGGCCTACAACCAATCAGTTCAAAATAGAAATACAAAACCTGTGCTTACTGAAAGAAAATAAGTTGCATAAAAGATTGAATGCAAGATTTGGTGGTGATAAAGCATAACAAGAGATTTATAAGCCATTTTTAAAAGGCCACTCATTTTTGACCAAGTTTTCAGCACACAACAAGGCTTAAACATTAAGGTTCCGTTCAGAACTATTATGTATGCATGCTTCTAATAGTTGATTAAAAATGTCTTCAGGAATTCATCGCTCCCTGTAGGGTGCTAGTTAGTGACCTCCTTGGGGAAATTATTGTGTCCTGAACAATTCATCATTTCGGCGCTTTCCAACTTCAGTTCAATTAGAGACCAAAGGGAATTCAAACATTCCCGTTTCCAAACTTTCCCCTTCCAACTCTCCACCGCTGTGGTGTGCTTGAGCTGTGCTTTCGGTTTTGAAGCGCGGTCAGTTTTCTGACATGTGAAATTCAGTTTCCTTGAGCTTCATTAAAAATAAAATGATCTGAGGCCTAGTGAACTTTTTTGAAGAAAATGGAGGATGTGGTTTTGATTTTTGGGCATGAGATGCATCACATCATGAACATTCCAAGGTTTGTTTACTTCATCACTTTATATGACAACAAATCTAATCGATACAATCTCAAAGTTGGGCTAAAACTTGAAGAGAAATTTTGAAAACTGTCTAACGAAGACTTCCATAAAAGTTCTAAGGTATTGATAATGTCAATTCCATCAAGTGCATAAGAAATATTGCCAAAGGTTCCAATATAGTTTGCATGTAATACATTTGCTAATTATTGCTTTTACCAAAAAAAAATAAAAAATTTCTGAACCATTTTACCGTAATTTCTGAACCATTTTATTTTATGCTCAATAATACAGTCAATTTGTAGCGTGCCCAGTGACATTCATTAGGAACAGAAAGGCAGCAGTCAGTACTTCTTAAGAAATCAGATAGGGCCAGAGGAGTCTTCATTTAAAACTGTTGTTTCTAATGACTCTCAATAGAAAAGCAATTAAAAAATCTCACATCAGCAAGAGACTAATGAGAAAGCATAATTACACTGTAATACGTAACAAAGTTCTTCAGGATTCCTCAAAAAAAGTTGAGCTCTTTAATACGCAAACTTCTTCAGTAATTACTGATCTGTTTTAACACATTTAGCAGGAGTGTGTTGAGTTAATGAATTGCTTGGAAAGCATCTGAAGACAGACTTAATTGCAAAGCTGACAGTTCTCGCAGCATCATTATGCCGCAGTCCCAGTTGAATAGCATTCTGCAGCTAGATAAACAATTTTCATGGCAGCTTCTATGCTGCTACTTTCTGGCCAGCCATTGATACCACTGTTTATTCTTTCAGATACATGGAGCGTGGCAAGCATGAAAATGCAGCATTACGGGAGGAATCCTTTATTTTCATCTCATTAATAAAACCTGAGTAGAATGCAAAAAAGCAATTTGGGATTGTATAATGCACAACTCTAATCCCAAACCCGAGGTCCGCATATGACAAGAACGAACAGAGAAAGATTCAATACTCAAAAATTCAAGAGCTTGTAGAATAAGATCGTTAATGAAGGTGATGTTTGTGTTTTCTTCCTTGTGGTTATGGCTTCCAAAAATGTGGATCAGTCATCTCAGAGTATATTTGCAGAGAACACACAAAGACATTCTCAACACAGCGTCAAATCCTCGAGTCACCATGGAAACAGATGCTTAGACGAATTACGCCAAACTACTTTCTTCTTGTTTAATGTCGATTCACATTTTTAGTGCATGTCGCCACCTAAGTGTGGCTGTGCAGTCATTTTTAATTGTTTAATCTATTTTTTTTTTGTTTTGTTTTGTTTTGTAATACTGTGAACAAGAATCTTGTTTGATGTTAAATACGTAAATTAAGATATAACTTAAATGTTATGGTTCCTTTTGAACATTCTGTTGACTGAGTAACATTGCACCTATAGTACATGTCTACTAACTTTCTTTAGAGTATTAGACAGTCTGCTTAATATCTGCTAACTTTTTATTGTGAGGGTCTAACTTTTTCATGCAACAAAAAAAAAGAAGCCCAAAGTCGAGTATAATAAGTGGACTTGGCAACTGTGTTTCCATTTTCTTCTTTTTAACTTATGAGTGATCATAAACAATTAAAACATTTTACACAAAACATATTAGCTTAAATATTTGTCTGCATAAAAAGCACAATGTATAAAAAAGACCATTTATATTCTCTGCTTCAGCTGCAGACTGCAGTAATTTACCAGACTGTATCTGTACAATGAGACAAGGAGCACATTCATATATATTTATGTCTGCATGTGTCAAGAGAGCAAAAGGCGGAGAGGGAACACCTGGCCCACAATGCCCTTCACTGAGCAGCACTGAGCACTTCCTGTGTAGGTCGGCTTCTTTCATGTGTCTGCTGTGCATGTTTAGCAAGCTGCCAACATTTCCTACCTCAGCCACAGATGAACTCTGAACCCTGACTGCTACAATGAGGTCAGAGGTCATGTTCTATGCCCTTAACACCACATGACCTCAACATTTCAGAAAGCGTTGACTTCAGAGTGCTGTTTTGATATTTATTTTTGTATTAAACCGATTGCAAGAATATCTGAATATCTAAAATATTAGGTTTGGGGAAAAAAAACTATCTGACTGCAAGTCAAAATACTGCCACAGTGTTTCAGGTATTATGGGAGGGCACACTGGTGGGTGTACATTTTACAGCTTATACCCAGTTAATATGAATGTTCCAAACAGCTTGAACTGCCAAAATCTGCCTTTTTACCTAAATATGCATCATTATAATACAGGCAGTGACACAGGAAGCCACATCCTGAAGCAGACGTTATCGGAAGTGGCCTGTTCATAAAACACTGCTGATCCTGGTGTATACTGTAGATGATGCAGAAAATTATACACAAAGACAAAACACCATCAGGGTAACACACGTACAGAATCTTGTTTCTGCTATGGAATATAAATAAATAAATAATAGTGATTGCAACTTTTTATCTCACAATTTAGACTTTGTTTCTTGCAATTCAAAGTTACAACATACTGTATCGCAAGTTGCAATTACTCCCTGTTTGTTTGTTAATTAATTAATTAATTAATTAATTATTATTGTTTTTGCCCCACTGTGCAATAAAAATAAATAAACAAATAAATAAAAATATTATTAATAATTATAATAATAGTAATAATAATAATATTTGTAAAAGCTCACAATTCATACTTTTCTTCTCAGAAATGCAAGTTCAGAACTGTGCAGTTGTGTGTTTGTATATCTTAAAAAAGGAACTGTGAAATGAAAAGCTTTTCTTTTCTTTTCTTTTCTTTTCTTTTCTTTTCTTTTCTTTTGAGTAAATAACACTCAGAATAAGCCTTAACTAAACAACAGAAAATATAACACAAATCATCCTAAAGCCCATTACTGATAACAAAATAATCATAAAACATAATCATATAACGCAATGAACTTCTGGTAATGTCCTTTTATGTTTTTTCACTATAAATTATTTGGTAATTGATAATATAATATATCCTTGCAAACGAGAACAATTGACTCTTTTGCAAAAAAGAAAAGGAAAAAAAATGTGATGTTAAACTATTTACATTTTGTTTACTGTATATGATACAGTTTTTTGTTTGTTTGTTTGTTTTTTGTAAATTATATATATATATATATATATATATATATATATATATATATATATATATTAGTAAATATAATTACAGGTTGGTACATGATTTTATAGCCAACTTCTGCTGCTGTTTAAAGTCTGTTGACATACAATATATTCAGGCAGAGATGTCCTTAATAATGGCAGATTTTTTTTAATATTAATTTTTTTTTATATATTTCCTTAAATGTAGTTAAAACTATGGTACTGTATTACCCATAATTTTTCCTGCCATTGCTTTACTAAAGAAAATCACTGCTGCATATGAAGCCATGGATCACGCTGATGAACGCTAGAAGTGCTTGTTCCCATGTTCCTGTCCCTCGACTGACCTCCTCACAGAACGGGCTCGGTGCGATCATGCACTGGGGCTCTGGTGACCCGTCATTTGTGGCGTGCTTCCTCTCCGGCAGCGTCACATTCCACGACAGTGCGGCTCTCCGGCCTCAGCCAGCAAGCAAATAGTTGGAGAGATAAAGCAGGACAGTCGCGGGTCAGCGGATCAACCGTACTGCTAAGATGATTGTTCTGCCAGCCTTCTGTTGGAGCTGATGCGGCTGGAGCGCGAGGCCTGGGCCAAAGCTGCTTTGCTAGAGGCGGCTCTGGCTCCAAACACCTCTTTTGTCTCTGGGCTCGTCCCCCACTAGCCCTGCGCCTGCCTGGGACGAGGGAAGCCTGATGGCTGATGGAGAAGCCAGCCAAACCCGCAGCCAGTCTACGATTGTTCAGGCCTGGTCTTTGGCAGCGGTGCCTCGGCTGCAACATTTCAACACAACAGTGAGGATTCCTCTGTGTTAAAGAGGCCGTGTTTGGGGGCATCTCTCCTGGCTCCTCCTCATAAAGCTGACAGGGGATTTGCGGTTGTTGTCGACAAACTGTTTCAGTTGATTTATGGTGCACTTATAAACTTGTGCATTTTCATTTTTATAGTGGATGAACAACTACTGCTAATTAAATAACTAAACTAAACTTCCATTGTCTAGCAGTTACACATTAGACACACAAATGCTCAGCACTCAAAAACCCATCATGAGGGAAGCGATGACACATAAAACACAAGTCAATACAGTAATTCGCATAACTTGCAAGCTGTTGTGGAGGAATTTCGTACCTAACCTGGTCAGGAGCAGGTTTTCTTCGGTAAACCCAGAGTTTATTACGGTCTCCTCCCCTTTTTAAAGTGTAAACGATGTTTAAATACCTCATCCATTCATTCATACTGCAAAAATGCTTTTCTTACTGAGTATTTCTGTCTTATTTCAAGTACAAATATCTAAAAATTCTTAAATCATGATGAATTTTCTATATAAGAAAAATTATATAGCCTTAGATGTCTATTAGTGTTTCCTTGCATTTTACTTAAAACAAGTAAAATTATTTGCCATGTTGTAAGAAAAATTATCTTAATGCAAACGTAAACAAGATTATTTTTTGTTTCCCCCACCTCCCTCCGTCACCAGACACCATCAAAGTGACAAAAATGGCATGTCCTTCTATACTTAGGAGGCTGTATTCATTCGTAGGGAGTTGCATTTTGTTTGTGCCATATCCACATGCATATTTATTTGGTCGTTTTCTATATCGGGGATGCAGAGCACATTAGTAAGGCAGCTGTATGCATAGTGGTAACAAAGGTGTGCCTCGCTGATGTTCACTTGATAACATCTTATGGTGACCTCTGGAAATAACCCAATAATTAGAATTTCCTTTAGGATTTCCAGTGTGGTTGGATGCATTGATGACACGCATATTCCCATCATCGCACCTTCCGAAAATAAAACAGATATGCAATGGAAGGATGCCATATGAAAGTGTAGTCCGAGATATATGCTGTAACCACCACCACAGCTGTTACATAAACACAAATTATGCTCAATTTATTTGGTCATCTTTATTCCTTCAAACACAAAAGCAAGAGTTATTCTTTTTTTACTGTTTGATTTTAGTAATCTTCAAATACTTGGAAGATAATCTCCTCTTCATCTGTTCTTCATTATTTTGTGAGCCTTCTTGACTTACTGTTTACTGAGTAGAAGTCAAATGTTAATTTCATTACTCTAATTAAGATATGTAACAGGTTGGATTAGAGAATCTTTAATTATGTGAAAAGATTAGAGTACGTAAAAAAAAAAAAAAAAAAAAAAAAGCCTGCTGCACATTGAAATAGACACTGAATGAAATATATTTAATATACCAATATGTTTGTAAAGTCATGTAGCCTACACCCATGAACATTTTATGCTTAAAGCTTTACCTGATTGAATCGGGTTTATACTTCATTTTTAGCGGCTGTCACAATCTTTTTTTTTTTTTTTTTTTACCATGGGATACCATGAAAATTAATATTATATAAACTATCGTTCTGCCAGTTTTCACCTCTGTTATTATAACAGTGATTAAGATTTAATTGCGTTGACTCAAAGTATGTGGACGTCTTTTTGTCTGTGCTGTTGCCATGGTGAATCATAATTTCGGAGCTACGTTGATAATGACTTCTCATAGTTGTGGTGCTAAACTCAGAATCAACCTACTCAGAGTTGACTGAACTAACACAGTTCAGCTGTTTAGAAACCAAAGACTCAGAGTTTATCATCTCGGGGTAAGTCAAATCAGACTTCAAGTTTTAACTCAGAGTTGGTTGGACCTCCTTATTGAAACGGGCCCCAGGTGTGCATAATTAAAGCGGCTTGTGACAGTGCATGTACAAATATTACACAAAACGAACACAATGTATATAAACAAATATAAATGTGAAAAATATTGATTTCACACCTAAACAAACAGTGAAATACAGTAATACAATAAACAGGAATTGACCTGTACAATTGAGAGATGTATAAGGATGAAAATCTAAATAATGACAAGTTCAGTAAGATCAAGTTTGTAGCAGATCAACAACTGGCTGCAAATGTTTCCCTGACATTTCAACCTTGCACTGTAACAAATAAAACCTCTCCAACTCAAAATTTTCTAGTGACTGGTTACATCTACATTTTTTAATTGGCCTAACTGAATTTATAAAATTAAATTCACACTAACTCAGTTTGGCCAATTGAAACATTTAGATGTGATCAGTCAATAGAAAAAAATTGAGTTGGAGAGGTCTGATTTTTTATTATTATTATTATTTTTATTTTTTTTTTTTACAGTGTGCAAAATAAAGGTTTGGTGTCACTTTAAGAAATTATTACAGGATTATATTACCGTTGTATACTAAAATACGCGATCAAATTAATAATAAAAATAATATATAATATCATACCAGAATGTTTACATCCATGTTTAATTTATACAGTTCTGTTGTGGAGGACCTTACTTGACAAAAACTGAAATGCAATTAAAATGAATTTTTCTATTTTCAGTTGATCAGATAAAAAAAAAAAAAAAAAAGACAATTAAACTGATACATTTTTGTTATTTAATTTCATTAGACACTTTTTGATGACAAATATGTAAAATAAAAACAAATAAATAAAAATGGAAAACAGAATTTCGGGAAGAATTAAATGGCGTATGGGTCGCTAAACTGAAACGTAGCTATTCTGTGGAGTTTAATTGTGAACAAACAATTCATGTCTACATTTATTCTCAGGGACAAACATGCAACAAGCCTTTGCTTCCCCATTATGGTAAATGAATATCGTGCTAAATATCGATATCGTACGATATGGGAGAAAACATGGTGATAATATCGTCCCAGCCCTGGGCGGTGGGTCAGAATCCAGCGTGGTCTATTGTTCGCTCAGCGTTATTTCACAGGCCGCTTAGTGCTTAGATAAACCCGTCCCTCCCCCTTTGTCAGGAAGCGATATGATTGCAGGCCCAGGGCAGTTAACCCTTTCAAACAGCCGAGTCTGAACACACCCCCTCGCTCCAGCACTCGTAGCGGAACAAAGGGGTTTTGATTGCCCAAATATTAGCCCGCCTGTGCTCGGAGAAGCCTCATTTAGGGCTCTCTTCCTCATCTGCTCCTGCTCTCCCCGGTAATTAGCCCAGCCGTGGCAGTCACCTCATGCAGCTCCAGCCGGAGAGAGACACTTGACACGGCAGACATCAGAGGGATTTGGAGGAGCCTCTCACAGCGGCCCAACGCTTCTTAATTAACCACTTAGGTATCGGTGCGCTCGCCGCCTTCCAAACGCCGGGCCGAGGGAGGGGGTTCTTCTAAACGCCAGGGGAAGCTCACTATCAAAAGATCTTGTAAATGAAGGCTTGTGTAAATTATTTTTAATGATTCCCTCCTGGCATGTCATTATGTGCGCAGGAGCTTCAGAGATGCCTCATCCTTGGCGAGGTCAGCTGCACAACCGCTGTAACTAGCTGCAGCCTGTAAACGGCTTATTAATTAGTACTGTGGTTTTACATCGCTGTGAGCTCTGATGTATGGAGATGGAATTGTAATTGTGTGGGATCGGAAACGATAACCCATCTCTGGGCTACTTATGCAAATTGGCATATTAGAAAATCATTACCTATCCAAACACCGTGGCAATACAATGATGGATTTTATAATAATTGCGGTTTAATTTCTTCTGTCTGGATTTTGGAAAAATAATTTGGTCGTTTTGAGTGCGATTAATTCTGTATTAGTCGGAGCTCGGCAGAGGGTCTGTAATTAATTCGCTCGTGGAGGTTACGATGGTTTTAGGAAATGGGAGATGGACTTGTTGAGCATAGAGTCCCATTCAGAATGGACAATGAGGCGTGAGCTCGGCTTCTGCTGATGCTGTGAAATAGCCTGCGGTTAAATGATCATGAGTTTTATGAGAGCACATGCAGCTCTCTGGTCAAACACAGCTGCTTTAGGGTCCGTTTGTGAATAAAAGTTATTCATGCAGCAGTTTGTGGGATGCAAGGTGAAATATGGATAAGATGCAGCAAATTCACTTTCTTTAACCTTTCAGGTGTGGAGTGCCAGTCTGAAGATAATCACACAAAATGTGTGATTGGGATAACTGGCATATGGATAAAGAAGCAAATCTCTTAACTATGTCACTTCACTTATAGAGAAAACAGCCAACAAAAACACACATTAAATACACAAAAATCATTATTTACTCAACATCATAATGTTTATTGTGTGGAACAAAAAAATTAAATAAAATAAAAATATCCATACAGCATGATGCATTGCAGAATATCTGTAAATATATAAATGTACCAATTAATTAACTAATTAATAAATAATGCCATCCTAAAAGTAATCCATACAACTCGACGAGTATTTTGAACCCATATAATAAAATTATTATTCACTCGCAAATCAGATAATTCATGCAGATCTTTATGCAGCTCTCACATCAAATATGGCACAGGTTTGACCTCATGGTGTCTCAAGACACAGTAACCAGTGAGGTTTGATGTTATTGACATCCAGTCTGTGCCATATTGGATTTGAGAGCCGAAATAATAACTTCAGGAATTCTTATTTTTAGGTGAATTTAAAATAAATTAAAAAAAAAAAGAAAGTACAACAAAAATATCAACTAATATATCAACTAAACAACTAAGAAAAGAAAATGTCAATAAATATGAATTTATTAATTATTACAAACATTAAGTTTAAAAACTTTTCTGAGGTCATATGTTCAATCTTTCAGAAACACTTGGATCATTTTATGTTTTTTTTCCTTTTTCTAAACCTTGATGAGTGCATCCCTTAGTACTGACAAACTACATCAATGCATCTTTAGACTGCAATATGTATTTTTGATCTGAAGTAACTGTTGATCTGTTACAAAGAGGAGATCACATCACACCATTTCACAGATCAAGCCTTTCACCGTTAATTGATATCAAAATGTGTCATTAACTTGGAAAAGTGTGTACTCTGTCACAGCAGCATTAATACAGATTGGTGTGGATGTAATTAGCTTCCAGCCCGCCACTCAGACAAGTGCTTTGTAGTGCAAGTCTTCCGAGAATCATTACCAACTTTATATTCATGTGGAGAACAAATGGAGCAGCTACCCGCTGTAACCTTGATGAATTTTACCCCAGGCTAGAAATGGATCATGAAAAACTCTGGCGTTCGACAGTTTAAAAGACAAGACGTTCGGTCCGACACCTTTGAAACAGTGCCGTCGCAGATCAAAGATGATGCAGCTCCTGTGCGAACCACAGACAGTCCTGCCAGGACACTTCATGGTGGGCATCCTCAAAAGAGCGGAAATCAACGCTTGATATGCTACAGCAGAAAAAGGGCAGGACAGGGCTGTGTTTTTGTTCATGCCGAGGGCAATTTGTCCATCCAGTGCTCAGCCGCTCCTCCAAAGTGTAAAGACATATGCACTAAACAACTGCACAACTTCTCACTGTAAAAAACAAAAATCCGTAAAATTTACGCTAAAAAAAACGGCAGCTGTAGTTGCCAGTATTTTACCATAAAAAAATATTGTAGCAACATTTTAGGTTTTACGGTTTTAACTTAAATTTACATTTAAATACTGTAATTTTATTAACTGATATAATATTAATAGTCCAACCTATTGAAGTACTGAACTCTGTTGTGTACCTTTGTTATACACTGATATCCACCAAAAGGATGGTGATGAGAGTCACATGATGAACCAAAGCCCATCACAAGCAAGTCCTTTTAAAGGGGTCCTCATATGCTTTTTCAGTTTTTCAAATTTGCATTCTATGTACTCGCACATGCCTACTGTCTGAACAAGTATGCAGTTGTGCTTTAAAGGGGTGCTACACAGTTACAAAGTTCACAGTCCACTTCAAAAGGAGATATTTTATTTAACAGAAATCACTTTTCAAAAAATACAACAAACGGCTCGTTTGGACTACAATGCATATTTTCCGGGATTTGTGATATCACAAAGATCGACGAATGGGACAAGACCTGGTTGAGCTCCCCAAAACCTTCAAGCTGGCTGTTATTAAGCCTCTCATCAAAAAAACACAACTTGACCCCAAAGAACTAATTAATTACAGACTGATCTGGAATCTCCCTTTTCTGTCCAAGATACTAGAAAAGGTAGTATCCTCACAATTAAATTCCTTCTAAGAGAAAAATGAGACTAAGACTGCTCTCCTTAGAGGTACAAATTACCTGATTGTGGTTGTATCTCTCTATTAGTGCTATTGGATCTTAGTGCTACGTTCGACACTATTGACCACAACATTCTTTTGCATAGACTAGAAAACTTTGTTGGCATTAATGGAAGTGCATTAGTATGGTTTAAATCGTACTTATATTACCGCCATCAGTTCATAGCAGTGAATGAAGAGGTATCATATCGTTCACAAGTGCAGTATGGAGTACCTCAAGGCTCAGTACTAGGGCCATTACTCTTCACGCTTTACATGTTACCTTTGGGAGATATCATCAGGAAACACGGTGTTAGCTTTCACTGTTATGCTGATGATACTCAGCTCTATATTTCTTTGCGGCCTGGTGAAACATACCAATTTGAAAAACTAATGGAATGCATAGTCGATATAAAAAACTGGATGACGAATTTCTTACTGCTAAATTCTGCAAAAACAGAGGTGTTAATTATAGGACCTAAAAACTCTGCATGTAATAACCTAGAACGCTGTCTAAGACTTGATGGCTGCTCTGTCAATTCTCCGTCATCAGTTAGGAACCTAGGCGTGCTATTTGATAGCAACCTTTCCTTAGAAAGCCACGTTTCTAGCATTTGTAAAACTGCATTTTTCATCTCAAAAATATATCTAAATTACGGCCTATGCTCTCAATGTCAAATGCTGAAATGTTAATCCATGCGTTTATGACCTCAGAGTTAGATTATTGTAATGCTTTATTTGGTGGTTGTTCTGCACGCTTAGTAAACAAACTCCAGCTAGTCCAAAATGCAGCAGCTAGAGTTCTTACTAGAACCAGGAAGTATGATCATATTAGCCCGGTCCTGTCAACACTGCACTGGCTCCCTATCAAACATCGTATAGATTTTAAAATCTTGCTTATTACTTATAAAGCCCTGAATGGTTTAGCACCTCAATATTTGAACGAGCTCTTGTTACATTATAGTCCTTCACGTCTGCTGCATTCTCAAAACTCTGGCAATTTGATAATACCTAGAATATCAAAGTCAACTGCGGGCAGCAGATCCTTCTCCTATTTAGCGCCCAAACTCTGGAATAACCTACCTAACATTGTTCGGGAGGCAGGACACACTCTTGCAGTTTAAATCTAGATTAAAGACCCATCTCTTTAACCTGGCTTACACATAACATACTAATACGCTTCTAATATCAAAAATTCGTTAAAGGATTTTAAGGCTGCATTAATTAGGTAAACCTGAACTGGGAACACTTCCCATAACACCCGATGTACTTGCTACATCGTTAGAAGAATGGCATCTACGCTCATATTAGTCTGTTTCTCTCTTATTCCAAGGTCACCTTAGCCACCAGATCCAGTCTGTATCCAGATCAGATGCCGCTGTCGCCTCTGGCTTGCTTAGTTGGGGACACTTAATTTACAGTGATATCGTTGACTTGATTGCAAATGATTGCACAGATACTATTTAAACTGAACCATGGAACTGACGTCATTCTACCTCCTCATCAGTCAGTTTAAATAAAATAACTGCTCTTGAGCCCTTTGACACTTTAATCAGACTGAATAAGCTATTTTTTATATGGACTAAAAATCTTTTTATCTGCACTGTTTGTTCACTGGTTTGCACTCTATCTGCCATGTGCCTTGCGCTGCTTTTATTTAACCATATTTTTATTTTCTTTTTTTCTATTATGTCTTTTTTTTACATTCCCTTATTGTATAGTTTTATCTTATATTTTATATTTGATCTAGATTTTTAGGCTCTACTGTTAGTGTTATCTGTATGCACCGGGGGTCTGAGAGTAACGCAATTTCGATTCTCTGTATGTATGTACTGTACATGTGGAAGAATTGACAATAAAGCAGACTTGACTTGACTTGACTTGACTTGAACTGAGCTGCATAATGACATCACTGAATTCAATGATGAACTGCCTTTAACTGTCATTTTGCATTATTGACACACTGTTCTCCTAATTAATGTTGTTAATTAACAAGCTTAGAGTGGTTACAATCATCCGGGTTTAAATCGCGCTCAAATTGATTTGATTTTGATGCAATATTTACATTGAAGCTGGTTATGGTAAGAGGCAGGACATTTCCCGCCCAGGCGCCAAGTGCTGACAATCACAACCACACACTGGCCCAGCTAACCAATCACAGCACATTTAGTATTTAAGAATGCGGGCCTTCATTTGATACAGGAACTATTTGAGCCGTTCGTGCCAGACTGGGGAGAGAGGTGTTGTAATAATGTAAAATATGTGAAAAATGTGTTTTCAAACAACCTAGTATGAGAGCCTCATAGCAAAATCAAAACTTTGTAAAATAGCATATGTGCACAAATGAAACTGAAATAATGCAGTAAACATTAATTTAACAACATCAGATGTAACATACAAACCTAATGTACAAGACTGTTAAGAAAAAAAAAAAAAGAAGAAACAGTTATTTTAAAAAAAAATAATAATAATGATCAAATTTTAAATGTAAGGCAGGGACTTCTGGGAATTTCAATTTACTTGACATTATTATTCACTGGTTATTCACTGTAAATTATACATTATTTTTCCACTTCCAGAAACTGTATACTACCGTAAAATTGCATGCAATGTCCAATACAGTTTTTTTTACTGTATAAAGTAGGGGAGCTTACCATTAACTATTTAACAGGTTTTTAATGTAGCATTTTTATATTGGTTCAAATGATTAATCGCAATTAACTCCATTCAAAATAAAAGTTTTGTTTACATAATATATGTGTGTATACTGTGTGTATTAATTATGTATATATAAAACGCAAACACATGGATGTATATATTTAAGAAAAATATGGTATGTTATTTATTACATATACTTATATAGAGAATAATAAAATATAAGAATATAAATATATAAATGCATATACATTAAAATAAAATACATGAAAATACATGCATGCATGTGTTTGTATTTATATAAACATAATAAATATACATAGTACACATACATATTACATTATGTAAACTTTTTTTATGCGATTTTTTGCAATTTTTTTATTTGACAGCACAAATTTTACAGTCTTTTACCGTTAAAATTCGCAGTCATTTTTTACAGTGTGGGGTTTCAGCACAAACCTGCGTATTAATAACACAATCCATTCAATATGAATTATACTGTTTTTAAACTAAGTAACATGCAAACACAATTCTGTATATTTGGGTCAGTTAACATCAGTTAACATCTGGAGAAGACAAAAGCTGAAACAAATCCATCAAGACATTTTTAACTTCAAACCGTTGCTTAACGTTTTTAACTAAAATATGAGTCCATAATCCATAATAACTATTCCTCGTGTGAAAAAGTGCATCTCCTGTTGTCTCTCACATCAAAAAGTCCATAATCGACCAGAAACACCTTTTTTTTGGACCATTTGGACTCTCATTCTGACGGCACCCATTCACAGCAGTTGATCCATTGGTGAGCAAGTGATGAAATGCTACATTTCTCCAAATCTGATGAAGAAACACACTCACCTACACCTCGGATGAACTGAGGGTGAGTACATTTTTTTTTTTTTTTTTTTTTTATATAAACTATTCCTTCAGGCACATGAAAGGGCAAGTAACACATTGAACTAGACGTGAAATTTTGAAGTAGAAAGACTGAAATAGTATTTTCTTATAAAATGTACTCCGATAATGCTATATGTTAAAAGCAGGCTCTAAATGAATTTTATCCAGAAGTTGTGTACATTTTCTATTACTCTATTAATCACGCAAGCAGTTCTTCATTAAATCATAGGAAAAAAAAGCAATAAGTGCAACCTTGGTATTTTCAACTTTGTAAAGAATAATATTTTGCCTTTGGTGAATCAGGCACTAAAAGCAGTCCAGAAAGCACACGCACATAAGCAGAGTGCACCCTTTGCTTTTACTGTCTGAAATGTAATGCAGTCAGCATCTGTTGATTTCTCAGTGATATACGCTGATAACTCACGATCAATGTTTTATTTGCATGCTCTGACTGACCCTAATACATCATATTCCTGTCATAATTTGATGTGCTTCTTAAGCGCATTACAAGGCCTGGTCTAAGTTATTAAGCAGCTGCTCCTGTGCCCGGCTGAAGAGGTCATTGTGTGTTTTTTCTTGGACTTGCTCTGCTCTCTGAAAATCACACTGTTGCACACTCACAGCCAATCATAATACAAACCGTATGTCCTGAGAAGCTATCAGTCGCATTAAGCATGTCTGACTGTTTTAACAGGCTTTACCCCAACGAAACAAACACACACACATACACACTTACACCCGGGTTTAGCACTTGCTGTTTGTCAAGCGCAGTGGATGAGACGTTTCATAGTTCTGTATTTTATGCCCTGCATGACACATTACAGATTTCATCTGAAGAAAACAGTTGGCAATATATGATGAATGTGTAGACAGCTGCTGGTCACAAATACCTGGGGGAATCAACAATAAACATGGTTTATCTCGACTCCCGTTTTAATGGCTGTCAGCGGCGGGGGGCGATTCGTGCCAGAGTGACGGGAACAAAAGAAGAGTGCGTGCGATTGCGTGCATTGCAATTTATTAATGCTCATGATGTGAGTTTTAAAATGAGGGCATGCAAATAGTTCCTATCAGAACGTCATAATGTATTTTTGGATACACTTTACTATGATAGTCCACTTTAGACATTCTACTAAACTATAAGGAACTACATGTCAACTAACTGTCATTAATTCACAACTACATGTCTGCTAACTCTCAGAGTAGACTGTTAGGTTTAGGGTTAGTAGAATACGTTGAGATATACTTGCAAAAGTTTCTCATAGTCAGTATGTTGTATGTTGTGGACCCATCAAAATAAAGTTTTAGAAGATATTAAGCAGACAGTCTTCTAATACTCTAATGACTGCTAGTTGACATGTAGTTGCAAATTTACTCACTGTTAGTAGAATGTCTAAAGTGGACGATCAAAAGAAAGTGTTACCTGTTTTTGTTTGTGTGTTGTGAGAAGAGCTATGACTCGTTTGACCTTCCGAGGACAGTTCGATGGAGACTTGCACACAGTCACACACTGCAGCCGCTGTTTTTTCAGGGGAAGCTCTGTTTACTCTACAGGTAACGATCCAAATCGACAGACGCCGGGCCCTCAGGAGGTGAAGGTGTGATCACCCTAACTTATTGTTCATTTCATGTCTCCTTCTGATGATAACCCAGTTTAGGTCAGACTCGTGGCGGTGTCACTGCAGATTCTGAGCGATGGCATTTCCACCGGTTGTGAAACATTTATTCTCAGGGGACAAACATGCAACAGTGCCTAATTCTTCCCCCATTATGGTAAATGAATATCGTGCTAAATATCGATATATCGTACGATATGGGAGAAAACATGGTGATAATATCGTCCCAGCCCTGGGCGGTGGGTCAGAATCCAGCGTGGTCTATTGTTCGCTCAGCGTTATTTCACAGGGCCGCTTAGTGCTTAGATAAACCCGTCCCTCCCCCCTTTGTCAGGAAGCGATATGATTGCAGGCCACAGGGCAGTTAACCCTTTCAAACAGCCGAGTCTGAACACACCCCTCGCTCCAGCACTCGTAGCGGAAAACAAAGGGGTTTTGATTGCCCAAATATTAGCCCGCCTGTGCTCGGAGAAGCCTCATTAGGGCTCTCTTCCTCATCTGCTCCTGCTCTCCCCGGTAATTAGCCCAGCCGTGGCAGTCACCTCATGCAGCTCCAGCCGGAGAGAGACACTTGACACGGCAGACATCAGAGGGATTTGGAGGAGCCTCTCACAGCGGCCCAACGCTTCTTAATAACCACCTTAGGTATCGGTTGCGCTCGCCGCCTTCCAAACGCCGGGCCGAGGGAGGGGGTTTCTTCTAAACGCCAGGGGAAGCTCACTATCAAAAGATCTTGTAAATGAAGGCTTGTGTAAATTATTTTTAATGATTCCCTCCTGGCACGTCATTATGTGCGCAGGAGCTTCAGAGATGCCTCATCCTTGGCGAGGTCAGCTGCACAACCGCTGTAACTAGCTGCAGCCTGTAAACGGCTTATTAATTAGTACTGTGGTTTTACATCGCTGTGAGCTCTGATGTATGGAGATGGAATTGTAATTGTGTGGGATCGGAAACGATAACCCATCTCTGGGCTACTTATGCAAATTGGCATATTAGAAAATCATTACCTATCCAAACACCGTGGCAATACAATGATGGCTTTTATAATAATTGCGGTTTAATTTCTTCTGTCTGGATTTTGGAAAAATAATTTGGTCGTTTTGAGTGCGATTAATTCTGTATTAGTCGGAGCTCGGCAGAGGGTCTGTAATTAATTCGCTCGTGGAGGTTACGATGGTTTTAGGAAATGGGAGATGGACTTGTTGAGCATAGAGTCCCATTCAGAATGGACAATGAGGCGTGAGCTCGGCTTCTGCTGATGCTGTGAAATAGCCTGCGGTTAAATGATCATGAGTTATGAGAGCACATGCAGCTCTCTGGTCAAACACAGCTGCTTTAGGGTCCGTTTGTGAATAAAAGTTATTCATGCAGCAGTTTGTGGGATGCAAGGTGAAATATGGATAAGATGCAGCAAATTCACTTTTCTTTAACCTTTCAGGTGTGGAGTGCCAGTCTGAAGATAATCACACAAAATGTGTGATTGGGATAACTGGCATATGGATAAAGAAGCAATCTCTTAACTATGTCACTTCACTTATAGAGAAAAACAGCCCAACAAAAACACACATTAAATACACAAAAATCATTATTTACTCAACATCATAATGTTTATTGGTGTGGAACAAAAAATTAAAATAAAATAAAATATCCATACAGCATGATGCATTGCAGAATATCTGTAAATATATAAATGTACCAATTAATTAACTAATTAAGAAATAATGCCATCCCTAAAAGTAATCTATACAACTCGAACGAGTATTTTGAACCCATATAATAAAATTATTATTCACGTATCGCAAATCAGATAATTCATGCAGATCTTTTATGCAGCTCTCACATCAAATATGGCACAGGTTTGACCTCATGGTGTCTCAAGACACAGTAACCAGTGAGGTTTGATGTTATTGACATCCAGTCTGTGCCATATTGGATTTGAGAGCCGAAATAATAACTTCAGGAATTCTTATTTTTAGGTGAATTTAAAATAAATTAAAAAAAAAAAGAAAGTACAACAAAAAATATCAACTAATATATCAAACTAAACAACTAGAGAAAAGAAAATGTCAATAAATATGAATTTATTAATTATTTACAAAACATTAAGTTTAAAAACTTTTCTGAGGTCATATTTTCAATCTTTCAGAAACACTTGGATCATTTTATGTTTTTTTTCCTTTTTCTAAACCTTGATGAGTGCATCCCTTAGTAACTGACAAACTACATCAAATGCATCTTTAGACTGCAATATGTATTTTGATCTGAAGTAACTGTTGATCTGGTTACAAAGAGGAGATCACATCACACCATTTCACAGATCAAGCCTTTTCACCGTTAATTGATATCAAAATGTGTCATTAACTTGGAAAAGTGTGTACTCTGTCACAGCAGCATTAATACAGATTGGTGTGGATGTAATTAGCTTCCAGCCCGCCACTCAGACAAGTGCTTTGTAGTGCAAGTCTTCCGAGAATCATTACCAACTTTTATATTCATGTGGAGAACAAATGGAGCAGCTACCCGCTGTAACCTTGATGAATTTTACCCCAGGCTAGAAATGGATCATGAAAAACTCTGGCGTTCGACAGTTTTAAAAGACAAGACGTTCGGTCCGACACCTTTGAAACAGTGCCGTCGCAGATCAAGATGATGCAGCTCCTGTGCGAACCACAGACAGTCCTGCCAGGACACTTCATGGTGGGCATCCTCAAAAGAGCGGAAATCAACGCTTGATATGCTACAGCAGGAAAAGGGCAGGACAGGGCTGTGTTTTTTGTTCATGCCGAGGGCAATTTGTCCATCCAGTGCTCAGCCGCTCCTCCAAATTGTAAAGACATATGCACTAAACAACTGCACAACTTCTCACTGTAAAAAACAAAAATCCGTAAAATTTACGCTAAAAAAACGGCAGCTGTAGTTGCCAGTATTTTACCATAAAAAATATATAGTAGCAACATTTTAGGTTTTACAGTTTTAAATTAAATTTACATTTAAATACTGTAATTTTATTAACTGATATAATATTAATAGTCCAACCTATTGAAGTACTGAACTCTGTTGTGTACCTTTGTTATACACGATATCCACCAAAAGGATGGTGATGAGAGTCACATGATGAACCAAAGCCCATCACAAGCAAGTCCTTTTAAAGGGGTCCTAATATGCTTTTTCACTTTTTCAACTTTAGTTAGTCTGTAATGTTGCTGTTTGAGCATTAAAAAAAAAAAAAAAAAAAAAGATCTGCACAGTTACAAAGTTCACAGTCCACTTCAAAAGGAGATATTTTATTTAACAGAAATCACTTTTCAAAAAATACAACAAACGGCTCGTTTGGGCTACAACGCATATTTTCCGGGGATTTGTGATATCACAAAGATCGACGAATGGGACAAGACCTGGTTGAGCTCCCCAAAACCTTCAAGCTGGCTGTTATTAAGCCTCTCATCAAAAAAAAACACAACTTGACCCCAAAGAACTAATTAATTACAGACTGATCTGGAATCTCCCTTTTCTGTCCAAGATACTAGAAAAGGTAGTATCCTCACAATTAAATTCCTTCTAAGAGAAAAATGAGACTAAGCACTGCTCTCCTTAGAGGTACAAATTACCTGATTGTGGTTGTATCTCTCTATTAGTGCTATTGGATCTTAGTGCTACGTTCGACACTATTGACCACAACATTCTTTTGCATAGACTAGAAAACTTTGTTGGCATTAATGGAAGTGCATTAGTATGGTTTAAATCGTACTTATATTACCGCCATCAGTTCATAGCAGTGAATGAAGAGGTATCATATCGTTCACAAGTGCAGTATGGAGTACCTCAAGGCTCAGTACTAGGGCCATTACTCTTCACGCTTTACATGTTACCTTTGGGAGATATCATCAGGAAACACGGTGTTAGCTTTCACTGTTATGCTGATGATACTCAGCTCTATATTTCTTTGCGGCCTGGTGAAACATACCAATTTGAAAAACTAATGGAATGCATAGTCGATATAAAAAACTGGATGACGAATAATTTCTTACTGCTAAATTCTGAAAAAACAGAGGTGTTAATTATAGGACCTAAAAACTCTGCATGTAATAACCTAGAACGCTGTCTAAGACTTGATGGCTGCTCTGTCAATTCTCCGTCATCAGTTAGGAACCTAGGCGTGCTATTTGATAGCAACCTTTCCTTAGAAAGCCACGTTTCTAGCATTTGTAAAACTGCATTTTTCATCTCAAAAATATATCTAAATTACGGCCTATGCTCTCAATGTCAAATGCTGAAATGTTAATCCATGCGTTTATGACCTCAGAGTTAGATTATTGTAATGCTTTATTTGGTGGTTGTTCTGCACGCTTAGTAAACAAACTCCAGCTAGTCCAAAATGCAGCAGCTAGAGTTCTTACTAGAACCAGGAAGTATGATCATATTAGCCCGGTCCTGTCAACACTGCACTGGCTCCCTATCAAACATCGTATAGATTTTAAAATCTTGCTTATTACTTATAAAGCCCTGAATGGTTTAGCACCTCAATATTTGAACGAGCTCTTGTTACATTATAGTCCTTCACGTCTGCTGCATTCTCAAAACTCTGGCAATTTGATAATACCTAGAATATCAAAGTCAACTGCGGGCAGCAGATCCTTCTCCTATTTAGCGCCCAAACTCTGGAATAACCTACCTAACATTGTTCGGGAGGCAGACACACTCTTGCAGTTTAAATTTAGATTAAAGACCCATCTCTTTAACCTGGCTTACACATAACATACTAATACGCTTCTAATATCAAAATTCGTTAAAGGATTTTAAGGCTGCATTAATTAGGTAAACCTGAACTGGGAACACTTCCCATAACACCCGATGTACTTGCTACATCGTTAGAAGAATGGCATCTACGCTCATATTAGTCTGTTTCTCTCTCTTATTCCAAGGTCACCTTAGCCACCAGATCCAGTCTGTATCCAGATCAGATGCCGCTGTCGCCTCTGGCTTGCTTAGTTGGGGACACTTAATTTACAGTGATATCGTTGACTTGATTGCAAATGATTGCACAGATACTATTTAAACTGAACCATGGAACTGACGTCATTCTACCTCCTCATCAGTCAGTTTAAATAAAATAACTGCTCTTGAGCCCTTTGACACTTTAATCAGACTGAATAAGCTATTTTTTTATGGACTAAAAATCTTTTTATCTGCACTGTTTGTTCACTGGTTTGCACTCTATCTGCCATGTGCCTTGCGCTGCTTTTATTTAACCATATTTTTATTTTCTTTTTTTCTATTATGTCTTTTTTTTACATTCCCTTATTGTATAGTTTTATCTTATATTTTTATATTTGATCTAGATTTTTTAGGCTCTACTGTTAGTGTTATCTGTATGCACCGGGGGTCTGAGAGTAACGCAATTTCGATTCTCTGTATGTATGTACTGTACATGTGGAAGAATTGACAATAAAGCAGACTTGACTTGACTTGACTTGACTTGAACTGAGCTGCATAATGACATCACTGAATTCAATGATGAATTGCCTTTAACTGTCATTTTTGCATTATTGACACACTGTTCTCCTAATTAATGTTGTTAATTAACAAGCTTAGAGTGGGTTACAATCATCCGGGTTTAAATCGCGCTCAAATTGATTTGATTTTGATGCAATATTTACATTGAAGCTGGTTATGGTAAGAGGCAGGACATTTCCCGCCCAGGCGCCAAGTGCTGTCAATCACAACACACACTGGCCCAGCTAACCAATCACAGCACATTTAGTATTTCAGAAGGCGGGCCTTCATTTGATACAGGAACTATTCGAGCCGTTCGTGCCAGACTGGGGAGAGAGGTGTTGTAATAATGTAAAATATATGAAAAAAATAATGTTTTTCAAACAACCTAGTATGAGAGCCTCATAGCAAAATCAAAACTTTGTAAAATAGCATATGTGCACAAATGAAACTGAAATAATGCAGTAAACATTAATTTAACAACATCAGATGTAACATACAAACCTAATGTACAAGACTGTTAAGAAAAAAAAAAAAGAAGAAACAGTTATTTTAAAAAAAAATAATAATAATGATCAAATTTTAAATGTAAGGCAGGGACTTCTGGGAATTTCAATTTACTTGACATTATTATTCACTGGTTATTCACTGTAAATTATACATTATTTTTCCACTTCCAGAAACTGTATACTACCGTAAAATTGCATGCAATGTCCAATACAGTTTTTTTTTACTGTATAAAGTAGGGGAGCTTACCATTAACTATTTAACAGGTTTTTAATGTAGCATTTTTATATTGGTTCAAATGATTAATCGCAATTAACTCCATTCAAAATAAAAGTTTTGTTTACATAATATATGTGTGTATACTGTGTGTATTAATTATGTATATATAAACGCAAACACATGGATGTATATATTTAAGAAAAATATGGTATGTTTATTTATTACATATACTTATATAGAGTATAATATAAAATATAAGAATATAAATATATAAATGCATATACATTAAAATAAAATACATGAAAATACATGCATGCATGTGTTTGTATTTATATAAACATAATAAATATACATAGTACACATACATATTACATTATGTAAACTTTTTTTATGCGATTTTTTGCAATTTTTTTATTTGACAGCACAAATTTTTACAGTCTTTTACCGTTAAAATTCGCAGTCATTTTTTACAGTGTGGGATTTCAGCACAAACCTGCGTATTAATAACACAATCCATTCAATATGAATTATACTGTTTTTAAACTAAGTAACATGCAAACACAATTCTGTATATTTGGGTCAGTTTAACATCAGTTAACATCTGGAGAAGACAAAAGCTGAAACAAATCCATCAAGACATTTTTAACTTCAAACCGTTGCTTAACGTTTTTAACTAAAATATGAGTCCATAATCCATAATAACTCTTCCTCCAGTGAAAAAGTGCATCTCCTGTTGTCTCTCACATCAAAATCCTAATTCAGACCAGAACACCTTTTTTTTGGACCATTTGGACTCTCATTCTGACGGCACCCATTCACAGCAGTTGATCCATTGGTGAGCAAGTGATGAAATGCTACATTTCTCCAAATCTGATGAAGAAACACACTCACCTACACCTCGGATGAACTGAGGGTGAGTACATTTTTTTTTTTTTTTTTTTTTTTTTTATATAAACTATTCCTTCAGGCACAATGAAAGGGCAAGTAACACATTGAACTAGACGTGAAATTTTGAAGTAGAAAGACTGAAATAGTATTTTCTTATAAAATGTACTCCGATAATGCTATATGTTTAAAAGCAGGCTCTAAATGAAATTTTATCCAGAAGTTGTGTACATTTTCTATTACTCTATTAATCACGCAAGCAGTTCTTCATTAAATCATAGGAAAAAAAAGCAATAAGTGCAACCTTGGTATTTTCAACTTTGTAAAGAATAATATTTTGCCTTTGGTGAATCAGGCACTAAAGCAGTCCAGAAAGCACACGCACATAAGCAGAGGGCACCCTTTGCTTTACTGTCTGAAATGTAATGCAGTCAGCATCTGTTGATTTCTCAGTGATATACGCTGATAACTCACGATCAATGTTTTATTTGCATGCTCTGACTGACCCTAATACATCATATTCCTGTCATAATTTGATGTGCTTCTTAAGCGCATTACAAGGCCTGGTCTAAGTTATTAAGCAGCTGCTCCTGTGCCCGGCTGAAGAGGTCATTGTGTGTTTTTTCTTGGACTTGCTCTGCTCTCTGAAAATCACACTGTTGCACACTCACAGCCAATCATAATACAAACCGTATGTCCTGAGAAGCTATCAGTCGCATTAAGCATGTCTGACTGTTTTAACAGGCTTTACCCCAACGAAACAAACACACACACATACACACTTACACCCTGGTTTAGCACTTGCTGTTGTCAAGCGCAGTGGATGAGACGTTTCATAGTTCTGTATTTTATGCCCTGCATGACACATTACAGATTTCATCTGAAGCAAACAGTTGGCAAATATATGATGAATGTGTAGACAGCTGCTGGTCACAAATACCTGGGGATCAACAATAAACATGTTTATCTCGACTCCCGTTTTAATGGCTGTCAGGCTGCGGGGCGATTCGTGCCAGAGTGACGGGAACAAAAGAAGAGTGCGTGCGATTGCGTGCATTGCATTTATTAATGCTAATGATGTGAGTTTTAAAATGAGGGCATGCAATAGTTCCTATCAGAACGTCATAATGTATTTTTGGATACACTTTACTATGATAGTCCACTTTAGACATTCTACTAACTATAAGTAACTACATGTCAACTAACTGTCATTAATTCACAACTACATGTCTGCTAACTCTCAGAGTAGACTGTTAGGTTTAGGGTTAGTAGAATAAGTTGAGATATACTTGCAAAGTTTCTCATAGTCAGTATGTTGTATGTTGTGGACCCATCAAAATAAAGTGTTAGAAGAAATTAAGCAGACAGTCTACTAATACTCTAATGACTGCTAGCTGACATGTACTGTAGTTGCAAACTTACTCACTGTTAGTAGAATGTCTAAAGTGGACGATCAAAAGAAAGTGTTACCTGTTTTTGTTTGTGTGTTGTGAGAAGAGCTATGACTCGTTTGACCTTCCGAGGACAGTTCGATGGAGACTTGCACACAGTCACACACTGCAGCCGCTGTTTTTTCAGGGGAAGCTCTGTTTACTCTACAGGTAACGATCCAAATCCGACAGACGCCGGGCCCTCAGGAGGTGAGGTGCTCACTCACTTTTGTCATTTCATCTCCTCTGTGAAACCCATTAGGTCAGACGCGTGTTCTGTGTTCACTGCAGATTCTGAGCGATGGCATTTCCCACCGGTTGTGAAAGGAAAGTGGCCACGTCGAGATTTGCATGCCTGCTCTAATGTCTCTGTCTGAAAATCTGATGAGACTGTTAACAGTGTGATTGGAACAGTGTTGGTGGTTTGCTTTCTTTTAGGTTTCATTTTTAATTTTGCAACATTGATATTATTTGGGATAAGAAAGGAAATGATTTGGGGAATGCTATCAAGGAACGGCTGAAAGCCTGATTCAAAATACCACATGAGCTCAATAGGTCATCATTCATTCATTCATTCATTCATTCATTCATTCATTCATTCATTCATTCATTCATTCATTCATTTTGTTTGTTTATGATAGCAACAATGGAGAAAATAAATGTTTGGGAAATGAAATAATTTGGGTCATCAGGGAACTGACTCTCTCTTTTTTATTATTATTATTATTATTATTATTTTGCCACCTGATTATTAGTTATAGCAAAGAGAGGTAATGTTGCAAGCTGGATTTCAACACACATGAGCAACAAAACTCTAAGGCAGAACACACATTTTACACTTATTTCTAGCCCATTTTCTTATTTTTTTTTTTTTTTTTTTTTTTTTTGACCTTTTGTTCCTTGATCATGAGAAAGAAAACTGGATTCATGTATTGTTGAAAGCTGGGTTTAAATTCGTATTGACCACATGAGCACTACAGGAAAAATCTGGGTTTTAAAATATTGCTACATTGATTGATTGCTACTAATAGTGACAGTGAAGAGAGGACATGTTGCCGGATTTGAACTTGCATCACCAACATGAGCAAAATACTGAAGCTCAATATGTCAGAGCACACATTTAACATTTTATTTCTGGCCTTTTTTCTCTCATTTTTGCCCTTTATCATGATAGAAGAGGAAAGGAAGAGTTGCGGGCTGGATTTAAACTCACACTGACCACATAAGCACTACAGCTCAAAATAGCAGAGCATGTAAAGTCAGGGTTTTTTTAATTTGTTGTTTTGCTACTTTTATTGATTCTTTTTTCCCCCTTTTTACTTAGTTATAGCAGAAAGGTTGCAAGCTGGATTTGAACTCCCATCACCCACATGAGCAAAAACACTCAATATGTAAGAGCACACATTTATTTATTTATTTATTTATTTGTTTGTTTGTTTGTTTGTTTCATTTATTAATTTTATTTGTTTGTTTGTTTTGGAATAGTGAAGAGATGGTTTAGTTTTCACTACATATGTAAGCAGAGGCTGTTGAGCAGTAGTTCTGAGCCAGGGTCTTAAAACTACTGAAATTAATTTCTGTTGATTTATATATTTATGTAATATGATATAATTAGTGCTGTCAAACGATTAATCGCGATTAATCTAACTGCATCAAAAAAAATAAAAAAATAAAAAAATAAATAAAAATTGGTTGCATAATATATGTGTGTATACTGTGTATAAGAATTATGTATATATTAATACAATGTTATGAGCTCTCATTAGTTACCATGGTTTCTGATTAGTTAATCCTTGTCCAGCTGTTCCTGTTTAGTTCCCTTTCGAAAGCTTCAGTCGATGCTGCGCTGCTCAGCGCATTGGGAAACGTCTTGTTCGTGACCAGCTGTGAATAATGTGTGTAACACGTCGATAGAATTGACACAGCGGTAAAATAGCCTCGGTTGATGACGTCATCGGAGTGCGCCCACAACACAAGGCTATAAATAGATAAGCCACAGGTGCATCAACAGGTCTTTTGTCTTCAGATCATTCTGTGCATGTGTGCGTCAGGAAGATTCTTTTTGTCTACTACAGATCTTCGTACGATGACCCAACGAAACAGTAAGTGTTGTGTTCCTCCATGCTCTCGTCCTATGTATGAGTTGGATACGCATGATTACTGTTTTGTTTGTTTGGGGGAAGAGCACGCGGTTCTGGCTTTAGAGACGGGCGAGTGCAAGCATTGTGAACTGTTCTCAGTGAAGATGCTTCGTGCTTCGTCTGAACTATTTTCAGACCGCACCCACCTTTTCGTCGGAGGGCTCTCGTGCGGGTCTGCGTGACGAGCGAGCGACGGGCCCGGCCCTTTTGCTTACAGTGTCACCAGATCCACGCATCCTCTCTCGTGATCTCGAAGCGCGCTCCGGTGCTTCTTCGATTCACGAGGAGGATGATATATCTCTTGAGTCTTCGGGCGATGAGCAGGCCTCTGAACGCTCCTCTCGCGAGAGGAAATCGGTCGAGGAGCTGCTCGAGGTGGTTACTCGCGCGGTGGACAGGCTGCAGCTTGACTGGCCACGCGACCAAGAGACCCCCAAACGTAGAATTAAAAAAAAAAAAAAAAAAAAAAAAAAAAAAAAAAATTGTGGTAAAGTTTATCAAGCTGCAGGTCAGGCTGGTGCTGCGCTGCACACTATGGCAGTGTTACAGGCATACCAGGCTGACCTATTGAAGGACTTGAGTGTGGGCAGTACAATCGACGAGGAGGCATTCGCTGAGCTTCGTCGGGCCACAGATTTGTCTCCGGGCGACCAAGCAGACGGCTCGTGCCATTGGCCGGTCGATGTCAGCTTTAGTCAGCACGGAGAGGCATCTGTGGCTTAATTTGACGGGCATTAAAGAGAAGGAACGTTTGTTTCTTTTAGACTCCCCTATCTCTCCATCTGGCCTGTTTGGCGATTCAGTTAATACGGTCGTCGACAGGGTTAGGGAAGTAAAGAAACATGAAGAAGCGTTCGTTCAGTTTCTTCCTCGCTGCACTCAAGGGGAGGGGCCATCAGCCACCCAGCCTCGCCCCGGTCCTTCAAAAACCAGGGAGGTTAAAAAGCAGAGCGTGGCAGACCATGCTCCCCCTCGTAGGGATTGGGGACAGGTTCGCCGTGCTCAGCAACCTCCCAAGCCAGACCTCAGGACTTTTATTAATAAGAAGAAGAAGTCCTGACACCATGGCACCCCGTGCTGGTGGGGGTAGTCCCTCACGGGGTGGGGGTGCGCTCGAGAGCTTTTTCGCCCCGCCCCGTTACCCTCACAAAACCCCTCCATCCCCTCCACTTCTTGTGTCTCGGGGGGCGAAGGTTTCCAGCGAGATATTAGATGTTCCAGTACTTCCTGCCATCATTCTGGACACGGAACATCTAACATCCCCTCGAAAGGAAGTATTGAAATTGGTACCACTCTCAGAGAGTCTGGCAGCGTGGAAACTTCTGCCAGGCATTTCTGCATGGGTATTGAGCACAGTACGGGTAGGATACAGGATCCAATTTATTAGTCATCATCCACGTTTCAACGGCGTGGTTTCCACTTCCGTGAAACCGGAGCTGATGCAGGTACTGTCTCAAGAGCTACAAACTCTTCTGGGCAAAGAGGCCATAGAACATGTTCCTCTTCCACAGAGAGAGTCGGGCTATTACAGCAGATACTTCCTAGTTCCCAAAAAGGGTGGGGGAGTGCGTCCAATCTTGGATCTTCGAGGCTTAAACCGTGCATCAGAGCACTCAAGTTCAAGATGTTAACCGTCAAGACGGTCGTGTCGCAAATTCGGCATCGCGATTGGTTTATCACAATCGATCTGAAGGGCGCATATTTTCATATAGAGATTTTGCCACAACACAGGAAATTCCTGAGGTTCGCTTTCGGGGGCGAAGCATACCAGTTTCGGGTTCTTCCTTTCGGCCTAGCCTTATCAAACCCGCACGTACACAAAATGCATGGATGCAGCGCTGGCTCCATTACGACTCCAGGGCATTCGCATTTTGAATTATATCGACGATTGGCTGATACTAGCGCAAACGCGAGAGATGGCGCTACAACACAGGGACATCGTGTTAGCTCATCTAGTTTTTCTGGGGTTAAGACTCAACACCGAGAAGAGTGTTCTCTGTCCGACTCAGAGAACGACTTATCTCGGGATCGTTTGGGATTTGGTATTGGTTCGGGATGAGGTGTCTACTGTCTCGGGTTGGGATCGTTAAGATTAAGATGAGCAAAAAGGTCAGGCTAGGCCAGGATCGCACTGTTCGTCAGTATCAAAAGATGTTAGGTTTCATTGCTTCAGCATCCACGGTGATTCCTTTGGGGCTGTTACACATGAGACCGTTTCAATTGTGGCTAAAAGCAGAGGATTTCATCCGAGAGCCAATCCTCAAAGGCAAATAAAAGTGACGCGCCGCGGGCTTCGTACACTATCTCTGTGGATCAGACCCCGGTTCCTTGCCTTGGGTCCCACTCTAGGGGCACCGTGTCGTCGCAGACTGCTAACGACAGATGCCTCCCTGTTGGGCTGGGGAGCAGTTTTGGATGGCCACCCAGCTCAAGGGGAATGGGGGGTCGTCAGCTCGATTGGCACATCAATTGCCTCGAGCTGATGGCCGTATTTCTGGCTCTGAAATATTTCCTCCATCATTTGAGAGACTGTCATGTTCTAGTACGGGTGGACAACACAGCAACAGTCTCATATATATAAATCACCAGGGGGGTCTGCGCTCACGCAATCTGAACAAGATAGCGAGGCAGATTTTTCTTTGGGCCCAGGACAAGCTCCTGTCACTCAGGGCAGTTTACATTCCGGGGCGTCTGAATGTGGGAGCGGATTTACTGTCCAGACAGACACTTCCGACAGGGGAATGAAACTCCACCCAAGAGGTAGTGGAACAGATTTGGGAAAAATTTTACGAAGCAGAGGTGGACCTCTTTGCCTCCCTTCAGACAGCGCAATGTCCCCTCTACTTCTCTCTGAGTCACCCAGCCCCCCTGGGTCTGGATGCGATGGCGCACACATGGCCCAGAATGCGCCTGTATGCATTTTCCTCCAGTTTCTCTGCTCCCGGGAGTCCTAGCCAGAGTTTGCCAACAAGGGTCTTACCTCTTGCTGATAGCGCCACGTTGGCCGAACAGGGTATGGTTTTCGGAGATAATATATCTCCTCGACGGCTCGCCATGGGCGATTCCGGAGAGGAGGGACCTTCTGTCTCAGGCAGGGGGTACGGTATTCCATCCCAGTCCCGACCTGTGGAATCTTCATGTTTGGCCCCTGAAGGGTACCAGCTGAGGAACACAGGGATGTCGCCGGGTGTTATTGATACCATCCTTAGTGCTAGGGCTTCCTCCACCAGACAGAGTTATGCCAGTAAATGGGGTGTCTTTGACAGGTGGTGTGTGGTACACAATGTAGATCCGGTCAACTGCCATATTGCTTCAGTTCTGGACTTCATGCAAGAGAAGTTGTCAACAGGCACATGCCCTGCTACTCTTAAGGTTTATGTGGCCGCTCTTTCGGCTTGCCACGCCTTGATTGACGGGATGCCACTCGGGAGACACCCTCTGCTCTCTCGCTTTCTTCGTGGGGCCAGACGACTGAGGCCTACAGTAAAGACCAAGATGCCTTCTTGGGACTTAGCTATAGTTCTCGAGGGTCTGGTTGAAACCACCCTTTGAACCTTTAGAGTCAGTGTCTGATAGACTTCTAACTCTAAAAATGTTTTTTCTCATGGCAATAACTTCTTTGAAGAGGATTGGGGATATGCAGGCTCTGTCTATCTCACCATCATGCTTAGACTTTGCCCCAGGGAGCGTGAAAGTGATTCTGCATCCTCATCCTGATTACCTGCCTAAGGTTTCCGTTTTCGGCTGTACATCCGGTCATTCTAGAGGCCTTCTGTCCTCCGCCGTTCGCAACGCCGGAGCAGGAGAAATCTTATAGACTATGTCCAGTCCGTGCTCTTCAGACTTACGTCCACCGCACTAGCCAGTGGTGTAAGTCGGAGCAACTGTTCATCTGTTATGGTGGTGGTAACAGAGGAGCAGCTGCCACCACCAGGCAGACCATGTCTCACTGGGTCAGGGATGCTATTGCTTTGGTTTATGAGGCGCGCGGTCAAGCTTCGCCTATAGGTCTTAGAGCTCACTCCACAAGGGGGGTCGCCTCCTCTAGTGCTTTAGCAAGGGGTGCCCCCTTACAACGGGTTTGTGATGCGGCAGGTTGGTCCTCTCCGCACACATTCATAAGATTTTATAGTTTGGATGTCCATGCTACTCCGGGCTTGAGTGTCCTTGAGTCAACATCGCAAGCTAATGTCTGAGGCCTTCTTGTGGTTTGGTAGCACACCTGCACAACCTTAGGGGTCCAGACATTTTCAAGCACGGCGGCGTGGGTATTCTCGTTCCCAATGCGCTGAGCAGCGCAGCATCGACTGAAGCTTTCGAAAGGGAACGTTCCCGGTTACTTAGCTGTAACCTTGTTCCCTGAGAAAGCGGAACGAGATGCTGCGCTGCATTGCCGTACTGAAATATGTCCCAGGACTGCTCTTCAGACCAAAATGTCCTGTTGATGCACCTGTGGCTTATCTATTTATAGCCCCCGGTGTTGCGGGGCGCGCTCAGATGACGTCATCAACCGAGGCTATATTACCGCCGGGTCAATTCTATCGACGTGTTACACACATTATTCACAGATGGTCACGAAAAAGACGTTTCCCAATGCGCTGAGCAGCGCAGCATCTCGTTCCGCTTTCTCAGGGAACAAGGTTACAGCTAAGTAACCGGGAACGTTCCCTCGTTTACCATGTGTGTATTTAAACTCCTTATTCGAGTCTCTTCATTGTCGGTGATTAGCTTATGTTATGTGTTGTACCAAATCAGTATTCTCAGTGAAGTCTGTTTGAAAGTATGCATCTTCATTTGCTGTCCTCATTCTTCGACAACCAGTGACAGAATAAGAATATTTTCTGTATGTGTGTGTATTTATATATAAATATACACAGTACACATACATATATAATGTAAAAAAATAAATAAATAAATAAAAAAAAAAAAACTTTTATTTTGGATGCGATTAATCACGATTAGTTGTTTGACAGCTCTAGATATAATGTGGTAATCTGTGCATATTTCTCTCCTGATTCAGACCAGGCGACTTTTTCAGTCGAGGAAGTGATACAATAACAAATCATTGAATCAAATATTTTTAAATAATACTATATTTTTTCCTGTTTTATTATAAATCGCAGTTCTTGAAACGCCTCGAAAGATTATCAGAATGAATTGTGGTTAATTCATTTAATATAAACCGGTCTGAAATAGACGAGCTTTCAGCAGAATTACATCAGAAACAGCAGCAGAGGTATTTCTGGCTGATATGGGGGTTGTCTGGGTATTGTGTCGGTCAATCAGAGATGGTCTGAGTCGCACAGCTCAAGAAGCACCTGATGTTACCAGAAACCTGACACACTTCTGATGAAATTCGCCTCCTTTTCTGCTCTTTTCCATCGGCCGTCAGAAACACTAGATCCAGCAGCTGGTCATCCTGGCACACGGCGGCTCTTCAGCGAGCCTTTGAGATAATAAGTCCCGCATCTGCCAAGAGAAGGGCTCTGTC